>NW_026117213.1:0-58641 GCF_001640805.2 Lates calcarifer | reverse complement strand
CTGACAACATTTGAAGTGAATCTGGTCACCCGTCTAGAAACTGGACATCACACTATAAAATATGTCATTTCCTGCTATAAATAGGTGGCGCTACAACAATTGTATGAATATTGACATATGGATGTGCAGATAGGTACCATTAACAATCCTGTAAAGTTTGATGCAGTTTGGACAAAGTATGGCCGAAATATAGCAAATATAAAGCAACTTCCTGTTTCGTGCGAGTAATCGAACTTTGAGGGGCCATAACTTCCACGCCCTTCAATGAAAAGTCCGAAACTTTTGCAATTTAACTTCGTCTATGTCTTAAGAACAAATTATCAAATTTGAAGTCAATCGGATAATGCGTCTAGGACTAGTTCGCGTTCAAGCGACCCCTGGAAATGGCCAAAAACACACAATTTTTTCACCTTCCGGTCAAAATAAAAATACTTTCTGTTGGGTTTAGAATATGGCTCCAAGAGACTTTTTGGTGCGTCATGGGATGTTACATATGTGTGCAGATTTTCAGATTTTTAGGCGCAACGGGCTTGAGGGGCTGTTCCGTTTAAAAATGTAGGTGGCGCTACCGAGGCCATTTTGCCACACCCATGCTCAAGACCCCTAAATTATTAAATTTTTCGCCGTGCCTGACGCGTCTGCAAATTTTGGAGTTTTGACGCATGTTAAGGCCCTCAAAAAGGCGATCAAAGAGGCGGAAAAAGAAGAAAAAAAATAATAATAATAATAATTAAAGCTGCGAGCAGCGTTGAACGGGCCCTCGCACCCGGCGCCCGTCGGGGGAGCGGCGACCGCGGGACCCCGGCAACCGCGGGGTCAACGCAGGTCGCAGGGCACACGCTGGCGTAACAGTTCACACTTCCGAGATGTAAAAATTTTAAATAAAAGCTTTTATGCTAATTATTTTCTGTGATAATATTTTTCAGAGCTCATCATCTGTGACAGCTCTTGGCTCTCCTGACTGTAACCTCTCTGTGGCAGCTTCTCACAGACTCAATCAACTCCTCTTCCCCTCCCCCCCTCAAACACAAACACAAACACAAACACACACACACACACACAGATACCCCTCCCAAAAGGAGATAAAACTCAGTTTTAACTTGAGTTTACAAGCTTTGAGCTTTGAGCAAAAGCATTTTTTTGCAAGTTCTGTTATTGGGTGCATATATAAATCATTTATGCTTAAACAAGGGTTATAATGAAGTTATTTGAACAGTGAATATCTCATCTGCCTAAAGTCAGGGCGAAGCCACTAACCAGCTGTAGGGATGGGTATCATTAGGATTTTATCTTTATCCATACAGACCCCTATCAGTCCAGCTCAGACTGTTACTGGTTTAAGAGAGTGAAGTTTATAGCAATTTGCAAAATTTGGAGATTAGTGACAAACTAACCAGTTAGACTACATACAGACAAGCTTTCATTTTAGCTGTTAGTAACAGTTTGCCATGAGCTTAACCAGCGTGCTGTGCTTCGTGTTAAACATGTCATGAGACTGTGGACAACGTTTGAGCCAGCTTTACATCTGCAGATATGAGTTTCTGAAGAGGGGCCTGCTGAGGTTAGATGTGCTGAATAATATCCATTTTCATATCAGAAAAACACTGCATTAAACATTGTCTTAGCTCACTGAGCTGAGGTCAACAGGTAATATAACCAACCTGTGAGGTGGCTCACCCCCGTAAGATAAACACATAAATGATCCCTGATAGAACCGATAATTAAAGGCACATCAGTGACAGGGAATGCTATTAAAACTAAACTATAAACTGGTGACATTAACTGCAAAAGAAGATTTTATTGATACATTTCAGGTAGAATTTAGTTTTCAATAAGGAAAATGCTGTAAGAAACCTGAATTTGTTGCAACAAATTTAAAATAAAAGCTTTTATGCTAATTATTTTCTGTGATAATATTTTTCAGAGCTCATCATCTGTGACAGCTCTGGCTCTCCTGACTGTAACCTCCTGTGGCAGCTTCTCACAGACTCAATCAACTCCTCTTCCCTCCCCCCTCAAACACACACACACAGACACACACACACACAGAGACCCCCCCTTCCAAAAACCCATCAAAGAGTAATACAATGGCTCCATCTGTAGGATAAAGTAGAGAGTCGCAACAGGAAGTTACCCCAAAATCTGAGGTTTCAAACAGGAAGTTGGGTTTCCGAACTTTGACGGGCCAGAACCGGCACACGCTTCGACCCAAACTCACAATTTTCGGAGCTCTTCCAAAAATTGTCAAGGAGGGGCTGACAACATTTGAAGTGAATCTGGTCACCCGTCTAGAAACTGGACATCACACTATAAAATATGTCATTTCCTGCTATAAATAGGTGGCGCTACAACAATTGTATGAATATTGACATATGGATGTGTGCAGATAGGTACCATTAACAATCCTGTAAAGTTTGATGCAGTTTGGACAAAGTATGGCCGAAATATAGCAAAAATAAAGCAACTTCCTGTTTCGTGGCGAGTAATCGAACTTTGAGGGGCCATAACTTCCACGCCCTTCAACAAAAACTCAAAATCTGCCGCAATTTAACATCGTCTATGTCTTAAGAACATACTATTAAGTTTTGAAGTCAATGGGATAATGCGTCTAGGACTAGTTCGCGTTCAAGCGACCCCTGGAAATGGCCAAAAACACACAATTTTTTCACCTTCCGGTCAAAATAAAAATACTTTCTGTTGGGTTTAGAATATGGCTCCAAGAGACTTTTTGGTGCGTCATGGGATGTTACATATGTGTGCAGATTTTCAGATTTTTAGGCGCAACGGGCTTGAGGGGCTGTTCCGTTTAAAAATGTAGGTGGCGCTACCGAGGCATTTTACCACGCCCATGCTCAAGACCCCTAAATTATTAAATTTTTCGCCGTGCCTGACGCGTCTGCAAATTTTGGTAAGTTTTCACGCATGTTAAGGCCCTCAAAAAGCCGATCTAAGAGGCGGAAAAAGAAGAAAAAAAATAATAATAATAATAATAATAATAATAAGCTCCTTGCAAACGCAAAACTAAAGAGTCGGAGAGCAACAGTCGACAGCGGCGACCGCGGGACCCGCAACCGCGGGGTCAACGCAGGTCGCAGGGCACACGCTGGCGTAACAGTTCACACTTCCGAGATGTAAAAATTTAAATAAAAGCTTTTATGCTAATTATTTTCTGTGATAATATTTTTCAGAGCTCATCATCTGTGACAGCTCTTGGCTCTCCTGACTGTAACCTCTCTGTGGCAGCTTCTCACAGACTCAATCAACTCCTCTTCCCTCCCCCCTCAAACACAAACACAAACACACACACACACACAGATACCCCCTCCCAAAAGGAGATAAAACTCAGTTTTAACTTGAGTTTACAAGCTTTGAGCTTTGAGCAAAAGCATTTTTTTAAGTTCTGTTATTGGGTGCATATATAAATCATTTATGCTTAAACAAGGGTTATAATGAAGTTATTTGAACAGTGAATATCTCATCTGCCTAAAGTCAGGGCGAAGCCACTAAACCAGCTGTAGGGATGGGTATCATTAGGATTTTATCTTTATCCATACAGACCCCTATCAGTCCAGCTCAGACTGTTACTGGTTTAAGAGAGTGAAGTTTATAGCAATTTGCAAAATTTGGAGATTAGTGACAAACTAACCAGTTAGACTACATACAGACAAGCTTTCATTTTAGCTGTTAGTAACAGTTTGCCATGAGCTTAACCAGCGTGCTGTGCTTCGTGTTAAACATGTCATGAGACTGTGGACAACGTTTGAGCCAGCTTTGACATCTGCAGATATGAGTTTCTGAAGAGGGGCCTGCTGAGGTTAGATGTGCTGAATAATATCCATTTTCATATCAGAAAAAACACTGCATTAAACATTGTCTTAGCTCACTGAGCTGAGGTCAACAGGTAATATAACCAACCTGTGAGGTGGCTCACCCCCGTAAGATAAACACATAAATGATCCCTGATAGAACCGATAATTAAAGGCACATCAGTGACAGGGAATGCTATTAAAACTAAACTATAAACTGGTGACATTAACTGCAAAAGAAGATTTTTATTGATACATTTCAGGTAGAATTTAGTTTTCAATAAGGAAAATGCTGTAAGAAACCTGAATTTGTTGCAACAAATTTAAAATAAAAGCTTTTATGCTAATTATTTTCTGTGATAAATATTTTCAGAGCTCATCATCTGTGACAGCTCTGGCTCTCTTGACTGTAACCTCCCTGTGGCAGCTTCTCACAGACTCAATCAACTCCTCTTCCCTCCCCCCTCAAACACACACACACAGACACACACACACAGAGACCCCCTTCCAAAAACCCATCAAAGAGTAATACAATGGCTCCATCTGTAGGATAAAGTAGAGAGTCGCAACAGGAAGTTACCCCAAAATCTGAGGTTTCAAACAGGAAGTTGGGTTTCCGAACTTTGACGGGCCAGAACCGGCACACGCTTCGACCCAAACTCACAATTTTCGGAGCCAGTCTTCCAAAAATTGTCAAGGAGGGGCTGACAACATTTGAAGTGAATCTGGTCACCCGTCTAGAAACTGGACATCACACTATAAAATATGTCATTTCCTGCTATAAATAGGTGGCGCTACAACAATTGTATGAATATTGACATATGGATGTGTGCAGATAGGTACCATTAACAATCCTGTAAAGTTTGATGCAGTTTGGACAAAGTATGGCCGAAATATAGCAAAAAAAGCAACTTCCTGTTTCGTGGCGAGTAATCGAACTTTGAGGGGCCATAACTTCCACGCCCTTCAACAAAAACTCAAAATCTGCCGCAATTTAACATCGTCTATGTCTTAAGAACATACTATTAAGTTTTGAAGTCAATCGGATAATGCGTCTAGGACTAGTTCGCGTTCAAGCGACCCCTGGAAATGGCCAAAAACACACAATTTTTTCACCTTCCGGTCAAAATAAAAATACTTTCTGTTGGGTTTAGAATATGGCTCCAAGAGACTTTTTGGTGCGTCATGGGATGTTACATATGTGTGCAGATTTTCAGATTTTTAGGCGCAACGGGCTTGAGGGGCTGTTCCGTTTAAAAATGTAGGTGGCGCTACCGAGGGCATTTTACCACGCCCATGCTCAAGACCCCTAAATTATTAAATTTTTCGCCGTGCCTGACGCGTCTGCAAATTTTGGTAAGTTTTCACGCATGTTAAGGCCCTCAAAAAGCCGATCTAAGAGGCGGAAAAAGAAGAAAAAAAATAAAATAATAATAATAATAAGCTGCGAGCAGCGTTGAACGTTGAACTCGCACCCGGCGCCCGTCGGGGAGCGGCGACCGCGGGACCCGGCAACCGCGGGGTCAACGCAGGTCGCAGGGCACACGCTGGCGTAACAGTTCACACTTCCGAGATGTAAAAATTTAAAATAAAAGCTTTTATGCTAATTATTTTCTGTGATAATATTTTCAGAGCTCATCATCTGTGACAGCTCTTGGCTCTCCTGACTGTAACCTCTCTGTGGCAGCTTCTCACAGACTCAATCAACTCCTCTTCCCCTCCCCCCTCAAACACAAACACAAACACAAACACACACACACACACAGATACCCCCTCCCAAAAGGAGATAAAACTCAGTTTTAACTTGAGTTTACAAGCTTTGAGCTTTGAGCAAAAGCATTTTTTTGCAAGTTCTGTTATTGGGTGCATATATAAATCATTTATGCTTAAACAAGGGTTATAATGAAGTTATTTGAACAGTGAATATCTCATCTGCCTAAAGTCAGGGCGAAGCCACTAACCAGCTGTAGGGATGGGTATCATTAGGATTTTATCTTTATCCATACAGACCCCTATCAGTCCAGCTCAGACTGTTACTGGTTTAAGAGAGTGAAGTTTATAGCAATTTGCAAAATTTGGAGATTAGTGACAAACTAACCAGTTAGACTACATACAGACAAGCTTTCATTTTAGCTGTTAGTAACAGTTTGCCATGAGCTTAACCAGCGTGCTGTGCTTCGTGTTAAACATGTCATGAGACTGTGGACAACGTTTGAGCCAGCTTTGACATCTGCAATATGAGTTTCTGAAGAGGGGCCTGCTGAGGTTAGATGTGCTGAATAATATCCATTTTCATATCAGAAAAACACTGCATTAAACATTGTCTTAGCTCACTGAGCTGAGGTCAACAGGTAATATAACCAACCTGTGAGGTGGCTCACCCCCGTAAGATAAACACATAAATGATCCCTGATAGAACCGATAATTAAAGGCACATCAGTGACAGGGAATGCTATTAAAACTAAACTATAAACTGGTGACATTAACTGCAAAAGAAGATTTTTATTGATACATTTCAGGTAGAATTTAGTTTTCAATAAGGAAAATGCTGTAAGAAACCTGAATTTGTTGCAACAAATTTAAAATAAAAGCTTTTATGCTAATTATTTTCTGTGATAATATTTTTCAGAGCTCATCATCTGTGACAGCTCTTGGCTCTCCTGACTGTAACCTCCCTGTGGCAGCTTCTCACAGACTCAATCAACTCCTCTTCCCCTCCCCCTCAAACACACACACACAGACACACACACACACAGAGACCCCCCCAAAAACCCATCAAAGAGTAATACAATGGCTCCATCTGTAGGATAAAGTAGAGAGTCGCAACAGGAAGTTACCCCAAAATCTGAGGTTTCAAACAGGAAGTTGGGTTTCCGAACTTTGACGGGCCAGAACCGGCACACGCTTCGACCAAACTCACAATTTTCGGAGGACTTCTTCCAAAAATTGTCAAGGAGGGGCTGACAACATTTGAAGTGAATCTGGTCACCCGTCTAGAAACTGGACATCACACTATAAAATATGTCATTTCCTGCTATAAATAGGTGGCGCTACAACAATTGTATGAATATTGACATATGGATGTGTGCAGATAGGTACCATTAACAATCCTGTAAAGTTTGATGCAGTTTGGACAAAGTATGGCCGAAATATAGCAAAAATAAAGCAACTTCCTGTTTCGTGGCGAGTAATCGAACTTTGAGGGGCCATAACTTCCACGCCCTTCAACAAAAACTCAAAACTGCCGCAATTTAACTCGTCTATGTCTTAAGAACATACTATTAAGTTTTGAAGTCAATCGGATAATGCGTCTAGGACTAGTTCGCGTTCAAGCGACCCCTGGAAATGGCCAAAAACACACAATTTTTTCACCTTCCGGTCAAATAAAAATACTTTCTGTTGGGTTTAGAATATGGCTCCAAGAGACTTTTTGGTGCGTCATGGGATGTTACATATGTGTGCAGATTTTCAGATTTTTAGGCGCAACGGGCTTGAGGGGCTGTTCCGTTTAAAAATGTAGGTGGCGCTACCGAGGCATTTTACCACACCCATGCTCAAGACCCCTAAATTATTAAATTTTTCGCCGTGCCTGACGCGTCTGCAAATTTTGGTAAGTTTTCACGCATGTTAAGGCCCTCAAAAAGCCGATCTAAAGAGCGGAAAAAGAAGAAAAAAAATAATAATAATAATAATTAAAGCTGCGAGCAGCGTTGAACGGGCCCTCGCACCCGGCGCCCGTCGGGGAGCGGCGACCGCGGGACCCCGGCAACCGCGGGGTCAACGCAGGTCGCAGGGCACACGCTGGCGTAACAGTTCACACTTCCGAGATGTAAAAATTTAAATAAAAGCTTTTATGCTAATTATTTTCTGTGATAATATTTTTCAGAGCTCATCATCTGTGACAGCTCTTGGCTCTCCTGACTGTAACCTCTCTGTGGCAGCTTCTCACAGACTCAATCAACTCCTCTTCCCCTCCCCCTCAAACACAAAACACAAACACACACACACACACACACAGATACCCCCTCCCAAAAGGAGATAAAACTCAGTTTTAACTTGAGTTTACAAGCTTTGAGCTTTGAGCAAAAGCATTTTTTAAGTTCTGTTATTGGGTGCATATATAAATCATTTATGCTTAAACAAGGCTTATAATGAAGTTATTTGAACAGTGAATATCATCTGCCTAAAGTCAGGGCGAAGCCACTAACCAGCTGTAGGGATGGGTATCATTAGGATTTTATCTTTATCCATACAGACCCTATCAGTCCAGCTCAGACTGTTACTGGTTTAAGAGAGTGAAGTTTATAGCAATTTGCAAAATTTGGAGATTAGTGACAAACTAACCAGTTAGACTACATACAGACAAGCTTTCATTTTAGCTGTTAGTAACAGTTTGCCATGAGCTTAACCAGCGTGCTGTGCTTCGTTAAACATGTCATGAGACTGTGGACAACGCTGAAAATATTACTTTACTAACTACTGGCCGAACAGGCGCTTTTACAAAGAAAAGGTAAAGGCCAGCAGCTTTTACTTTTCAATGCACTTGTCGTCAACTTGAGTGGCTTATATTCAGCTGGTTCACCTCGACGCCGGTGGACCTAGTGCACTTTTCCTGTCGCCGTACACTGAGTAACACGAAAAAATCAGCTGACCCGTGTGAAATTTCCTAACTGATCAAAACCAAACTGTAAAGACAGCATCAATCCACGCTCAGCTTTGGTCAAGGGAGACATATGGTAAGATTACATGAATTCATGTAATCTTCTTGAGGCTACAATTTCAGACTTAACTAAGTCATTCACTAGTGTCTGGCAGCGTTTATGGGTTCTTTAGACAGGTCTCTGGTTTCTTTCCAGGGTCATTGAAATCTTTGGCTTCCTACCTCTGCCAGGCTTGTTCTGCACAGTGTGGCTCCTTGAATTTCTCGTGAATTTGAGTTCTTGACGCTTGGAAATAATAACTTTGTATATCCTTCTCCTGCTTCCTGAGCATCGACAATTCTTCAAGTCTACAGATTTCCTTAGTTTTTGGCATGATGCTTTCTCAAGTGACAGCTCAAATCTTAACTGAAGTTTTTATACCGCGTGTAAAGCAGCTCTTGGCTCTCCTGACTGTAACCTCTCTGTGGCAGCTTCTCACAGACTCAATCAACTCCTCTTCCCCTCCCCCTCAAACACAAACACACACACACACACACACACACACACACACAGAGACCCCCTTCCAAAAACCCATCAAAGAGTAATACAATGGCTCCATCTATAGGATAAAGTAGAGAGTCGCAACAGGAAGTTACCCAAAATCTGAGGTTTCAAACAGGAAGTTGGGTTTCCGAACTTTGACGGGCCAGAACGGCACACGCTTCGACCAAAACTCACAATTTTCGGAGCCAGTCTTCCAAAAAATCCTCAAGGAGGGGCTGACAACATTTGAAGTGAATCTGGTCACCCGTCTAGAAACTGGACATCACACTATAAAATATGTCATTTCCTGCTATAAATAGGTGGCGCTACAACAATTGTATGAATATTGACATATGGATGTGTGCAGATAGGTACCATTAACAATCCTGTAAAGTTTGATGCAGTTTGGACAAAGTATGGCCGAAATATAGCAAATATAAAGCAACTTCCTGTTTCGTGGCGAGTAATCGAACTTTGAGGGGCCATAACTTCCACGCCCTTCAATGAAAAGTCCGAAACTTTGCAATTTAACTTCGTCTATGTCTTAAGAACAAATTATCAAATTTTGAAGTCAATCGGATAATGCGTCTAGGACTAGTTCGCGTTCAAGCGACCCCTGGAAATGGCCAAAAACACACAATTTTTTCACCTTCCGGTCAAAATAAAAATACTTTCTGTTGGTTTAGAATATGGCTCCAAGAGACTTTTTGGTGCGTCATGGGATGTTACATATGTGTGCAGATTTTCAGATTTTTAGGCGCAACGGGCTTGAGGGCTGTTCCGTTTAAAAATGTAGGTGGCGCTACCGAGGCCATTTTGCCACACCCATGCTCAAGACCCCTAAATTCTTAAATTTTTCGCCGTGCCTGACGCGTCTGCAAATTTTCAGGAGTTTTGACGCATGTTAAGGCCCTCAAAAAGGCGATCAAGAGGCGGAAAAAGAAGAAAAAAAATAATAATAATAATAATAATAATAATCCTTGCAACTCGTTGCATGGCCACGCAACTCGTTGCTCGGGCCCTAATTAAAGCTGCGAGCAGCGTTGAACGGGCCCTCGCACCCGGCGCCCGTCGGGGGAGGCGACCGCGGGACCCCGGCAACCGCGGGGTCAACGCAGGTCGCAGGGCACACGCTGGCGTAACAGTTCACACTTCCCAGATGTAAAAATTTTAAAATAAAAGCTTTTATGCTAATTATTTTCTGTGATAATATTATTCAGAGCTCATCATCTGTGACAGATCATGCTCTCTTGAACTGTAACCTCCTGTGGCAGCTTCTCACAGACACAATCAACTCCTCTTCCCCTCCCCCCTCAGACACACACAGACACACACACACAGAGACCCCCTTCCAAAAACCCATCAAAGAGTAATACAATGGCTCCATCTGTAGGATAAAGTAGAGAGTCGCAACAGGAAGTTACCCCAAAATCTGAGGTTTCAAACAGGAAGTTGGGTTTCCGAACTTTGACGGGCCAGAACCGGCACACGCTTCGACCAAAACACAATTTCGGAGCCAGTCTTCCAAAAATCCTTAAGTCTGTCCTGACAACATTTGAAGTGAATCTGGTCACCCGTCTAGAAACTGGACATCACACCATAAAATATGTCATTTCCTGCTATAAATAGGTGGTGCTACAACAATTGTATGAATATTGACATATGGATGTGTGCAGATAGGTACCATTAACAATCCTGTAAAGTTTGATGCAGTTTGGACAAAGTATGGCCGAAATATAGCAAATTTAAAGCAACTTCCTGTTTTGTGCGAGTGATCGAACTTTGAGGGGCCATAACTTCCACGCCCTTCAATGAAAAGTCCGAAACTTTTGCAATTTAACTTCGTCTATGTCTTAAGAACAAATTATCAAATTTTGAAGTCAATCGGATAATGCGTCTAGGACTAGTTCGCGTTCAAGCGACCCCTGAAATGGCCAAAAACACACAATTTTTCACCTTCCGGTCAAAATAAAAATACTTTCTGTTGGGTTTAGAATATGGCTCCAAGAGACTTTTTGGTGCGTCATGGGATGTTACATATGTGTGCAGATTTTCAGATTTTTAGGCGCAACGGGCTTGAGGGGCTGTTCCGTTTAAATGTAGGTGGCGCTACCGAGGCCATTTTGCCACACCCATGCTCAAGACCCCTAAATTCTTAAATTTTTCGCCGTGCCTGACGCGTCTGCAAATTTTCAGGAGTTTTGACGCATTTAAGGCCCTCAAAAAGGCGATCAAAGAGGCGGAAAAAGAAGAAAAAAAATAATAATAATAATAATAATTAAAAAAGCTGTGCGCAACGTAGCTGCGAGCAGCGTTGAACGGGCCTCGCACCACCGTCGGGGGAGCGGCGACCGCGGGACCCCGGCAACCGCGGGTCAACGCAGGTCGCAGGCACACGCTGGCGTAACAGTTCACACTTCCCAGAGTTAAAATTTTAAATAAAATGCTAATTATTTTCTGTGATAATATTTTTCAGAGCTCATCATCTGTGACAGCTCTTGGCTCTCCTGACTGTAACCTCTCTGTGGCAGCTTCTCACAGACTCAATCAACTCCTCTTCCCCTCCCCCTCAAACACAAACACAACACAACACACACACACACACACACAGAGAAATACCCCCTCCCAAAAGGAGATAAAACTCAGTTTTAACTTGAGTTTACAAGCTTTGAGCTTTGAGCAAAAGCATTTTTTTAAGTTCTGTTATTGGGTGCATATATAAATCATTTATGCTTAAACAAGGCTTATAATGAAGTTATTTGAACAGTGAATATCTCATCTGCCTAAAGTCAGGGCGAAGCCACTAACCAGCTGTAGGGATGGGTATCATTAGGATTTTATCTTTATCCATACAGACCCCTATCAGTCCAGCTCAGACTGTTACTGGTTTAAGAGAGTGAAGTTTATAGCAATTTGCAAAATTTGGAGATTAGTGACAAACTAACCAGTTAGACTACATACAGACAAGCTTTCATTTTAGCTGTTAGTAACAGTTTGCCATGAGCTTAACCAGCGTGCTGTGCTTCCTGTTAAACATGTCATGAGACTGTGGACAACGCTGAAAATATTACTTTACTAACTACTGGCCGAACAGGCGCTTTGACAAAGAAAAGGTAAAGGCCAGCAGCTTTTACTTTTCAATGCACTTGTCGTCAACTTGAGTGGCTTATATTCAGCTGGTTCACCTCGACGCTGGAGGACCTAGTGAACTTTTCCTGTCGCCGTACACTGAGTAAGACGAAAAAATCAGCTGACCCCGTGTGAAATTTCCTAACTGATCAAAACCAAACTGTAAAGACAGCATCAATCCACGCTCAGCTTTGGTCAAGGGAGACATATGGTAAGATTACATGAATTCATGTAATCTTCTTTGAGACTACAATTTCAGACTTAACTAAGTCATTCACTAGTGTCTTGGCAGCGTTTATGGGTTCTTTAGACAGGTCTCTAACTGGTTTTCTTTCCAGGGTCATTGAAATCTTTGGCTTCCTACCTCTGCCAGGCTTGTTCTGCACAGTGTGGCTCTCCTTGAATTTCTCGGTGACGCTTCTCATTTGAGTTCTTGACGCTTGGAAATGCTGTTATAACTTTGTATATCCTTCTCCTGCTTCCTAAGCATCGACAATTCTTCAAGTCTACAGTGATTTCCTTAGTTTTTGGCATGATGCTTTCTCAAGTGACAGCTCAAATCTTAACTGAAGTTTTTATACCGCGTGTAAAGCAGCTCTTGGCTCTCCTGACTGTAACCTCTCTGTGGCAGCTTCTCACAGACTCAATCAACTCTTCTTCCCCTCCCCCTCAAACACAAACACAAACACAAACACACACACACACACACACACACACACACCACACACACAGACCCCCTTCCAAAAACCCATCAAAGAGTAATACAATGGCTCCATCTATAGGATAAAGTAGAGAGTCGCAACAGGAAGTTACCCCAAAATCTGAGGTTTCAAACAGGAAGTTGGGTTTCCGAACTTTGACGGGCCAGAACCGGCACACGCTTCGACCAAAACTCACAATTTTCGGAGCCAGTCTTCCAAAAATCCTCAAGGAGGGGCTGACAACATTTGAAGTGAATCTGGTCACCCGTCTAGAAACTGGACATCACACTATAAAATATGTCATTTCCTGCTATAAATAGGTGGCGCTACAACAATTGTATGAATATTGACATATGGATGTGTGCAGATAGGTACCATTAACAATCCTGTAAAGTTTGATGCAGTTTGGACAAAGTATGGCCGAAATATAGCAAAAATAAAGCAACTTCCTGTTTCGTGGCGAGTAATCGAACTTTGAGGGGCCATAACTTCCACGCCCTTCAACAAAAACTCAAAATCTGCCGCAATTTAACATCGTCTATGTCTTAAGAACATACTATTAAGTTTTGAAGTCAATCGGATAATGCGTCTAGGACTAGTTCGCGTTCAAGCGACCCCTGGAAATGGCCAAAAACACACAATTTTTTCACCTTCCGGTCAAAATAAAAATACTTTCTGTTGGGTTTAGAATATGGCTCCAAGAGACTTTTTGGTGCGTCATGGGATGTTACATATGTGTGCAGATTTTCAGATTTTTAGGCGCAACGGGCTTGAGGGGCTGTTCCGTTTAAAAATGTAGGTGGCGCTACCGAGGCCATTTTACCACACCCATGCTCAAGACCCCTAAATTATTAAATTTTTCGCCGTGCCTGACGCGTCTGCAAATTTTGGTAAGTTTTCACGCATGTTAAGGCCCTCAAAAAGCCGATCTAAGAGGCGGAAAAAGAAGAAAAAAAATAATAATAATAATAATTAAAGCTGCGAGCAGCGTTGAACGGGCCCTCGCACCCGGCGCCCGTCGGGGAGCGGCGACCGCGGGACCCCGGCAACCGCGGGGTCAACGCAGGTCGCAGGGCACACGCTGGCGTAACAGTTCACACTTCCGAGATGTAAAAATTTTAAATAAAAGCTTTTACGCTAATTATTTTCTGTGATAATATTTTTCAGAGCTCATCATCTGTGACAGCTCTTGGCTCTCTGACTGTAACCTCCCTGTGGCAGCTTCTCACAGACTCAATCAACTCCTCTTCCCCTCCCCCCTCAAACACAACACACACACACACAACACACACACACACACACAGATACCCCTCCCAAAAGGAGATAAAACTCAGTTTTAACTTGAGTTTAAAAGCTTTGAGCTTTGAGCAAAAGCATTTTTTTAAGTTCTGTTATTGGGTGCATATATAAATCATTTATGCTTAAACAAGGCTTATAATGAAGTTATTTGAACAGTGAATATCTCATCTGCCTAAAGTCAGGGCGAAGCCACTAACCAGCTGTAGGGATGGGTATCATTAGGATTTTATCTTTATCCATACAGACCCCTATCAGTCCAGCTCAGACTGTTACTGGTTTAAGAGAGTGAAGTTTATAGCAATTTGCAAAATTTGGAGATTAGTGACAAACTAACCAGTTAGACTACATACAGACAAGCTTTCATTTTAGCTGTTAGTAACAGTTTGCCATGAGCTTAACCAGCGTGCTGTGCTTCCTGTTAAACATGTCATGAGACTGTGGACAACGCTGAAAATATTACTTTACTAACTACTGCCGAACAGGCGCTTTGACAAAGAAAAGGTAAAGGCCAGCAGCTTTTACTTTTCAATGCACTTGTCGTCAACTTGAGTGGCTTATATTCAGCTGGTTCACCTCGACGCCGTGGACCTAGTGCACTTTTCCTGTCGCCGTACACTGAGTAACACGAAAAAATCAGCTGACCCCGTGTGAAATTTCCTAACTGATCAAAACCAAACTGTAAAGACAGCATCAATCCACGCTCAGCTTTGGTCAAGGGAGACATATGAGTAGAGAGATGATGGAGAAAGATTACATGAATTCAAATAACCTACAATTCCTTAAAATTAATTTGAAGCCAGTTTAATTTTTGAGCCAGCTTTGACATCTGCAGATATGAGTTTCTGAAGAGGGGCCTGCTGAGGTTAGATGTGCTGAATAATATCCATTTTCATATCAGAAAAAACACTGCATTAAACATTGTCTTAGCTCACTGAGCTGAGGTCAACAGGTAATATAACCAACCTGTGAGGTGGCTCACCCCGTAAGATAAACACATAAATGATCCCTGATAGAACCGATAATTAAAGGCACATCAGTGACAGGGAATGCTATTAAAACTAAACTATAAACTGGTGACATTAACTGCAAAAGAAGATTTTTATTGATACATTTCAGGTAGAATTTAGTTTTCAATAAGGAAAATGCTGTAAGAAACCTGAATTTGTTGCAACAAATTTAAAATAAAAGCTTTTATGCTAATTATTTTCTGTGATAATATTTTTCAGACTCATCATCTGTGACAGCTCTGGCTCTCCTGACTGTAACCTCCCTGTGGCAGCTTCTCACAGACTCAATCAACTCCTCTTCCCCTCCCCCTCAAACACACACACACAGACACACACACACAGAGACCCCCTTCCAAAAACCCATCAAAGAGTAATACAATGGCTCCATCTGTAGGATAAAGTAGAGAGTCGCAACAGGAAGTTACCCCAAAATCTGAGGTTTCAAACAGGAAGTTGGGTTTCCGAACTTTGACGGGCCAGAACCGGCACACGCTTCGACCCAAACTCACAATTTTCGGAGCCAGTCTTCCAAAAATTGTCAAGGAGGGGCTGACAACATTTGAAGTGAATCTGGTCACCCGTCTAGAAACTGGACATCACACTATAAAATATGTCATTTCCTGCTATAAATAGGTGGCGCTACAACAATTGTATGAATATTGACATATGGATGTGTGCAGATAGGTACCATTAACAATCCTGTAAAGTTTGATGCAGTTTGGACAAAGTATGGCCGAAATATAGCAAAAATAAAGCAACTTCCTGTTTCGTGGCGAGTAATCGAACTTTGAGGGGCCATAACTTCCACGCCCTTCAACAAAAACTCAAAATCTGCCGCAATTTAACATCGTCTATGTCTTAAGAACATACTATTAAGTTTTGAAGTCAATGGATAATGCGTCTAGGACTAGTTCGCGTTCAAGCGACCCCTGGAAATGGCCAAAAACACACAATTTTTTCACCTTCCGGTCAAAATAAAAATACTTTCTGTTGGGTTTAGAATATGGCTCCAAGAGACTTTTTGGTGCGTCATGGGATGTTACATATGTGTGCAGATTTTCAGATTTTTAGGCGCAACGGGCTTGAGGGGCTGTTCCGTTTAAAAATGTAGGTGGCGCTACCGAGGGCATT
The DNA here is from genome assembly GCF_001640805.2 of Lates calcarifer. Classification (NCBI taxonomy): domain Eukaryota; kingdom Metazoa; phylum Chordata; class Actinopteri; family Centropomidae; genus Lates; species Lates calcarifer. The sequence goes on along the minus strand of NW_026117213.1, from coordinate 42,385 downwards.
TTACCACGCCCATGCTCAAGACCCCTAAATTATTAAATTTTTCGCCGTGCCTGACGCGTCTGCAAATTTTGGTAAGTTTTCACGCATGTTAAGGCCCTCAAAAAGCCGATCTAAGAGGCGGAAAAAGAAGAAAAAAATAATAATAATAATAATTAAAGCTGCGAGCAGCGTTGAACGGGCCCTCGCACCCGGCGCCCGTCGGGGAGCGGCGACCGCGGGACCCGGCAACCGCGGGGTCAACGCAGGTCGCAGGGCACACGCTGGCGTAACAGTTCACACTTCCGAGATGTAAAATTTTAAATAAAAGCTTTTACGCTAATTATTTTCTGTGATAATATTTTTCAGAGCTCATCATCTGTGACAGCTCTTGGCTCTCTGACTGTAACCTCTCTGTGGCAGCTTCTCACAGACTCAATCAACTCCTCTTCCCCTCCCCTCAAACACAAACAAACACAACACACACACACACACACAGAGATACCCCCTCCCAAAAGGAGATAAAACTCAGTTTTAACTTGAGTTTACAAGCTTTGAGCTTTGAGCAAAAGCATTTTTTTAAGTTCTGTTATTGGGTGCATATATAAATCATTTATGCTTAAACAAGGCTTATAATGAAGTTATTTGAACAGTGAATATCTCATCTGCCTAAAGTCAGGGCGAAGCCACTAACCAGCTGTAGGGATGGGTATCATTAGGATTTTATCTTTATCCATACAGACCCCTATCAGTCCAGCTCAGACTGTTACTGGTTTAAGAGAGTGAAGTTTATAGCAATTTGCAAATTTGGAGATTAGTGACAAACTAACCAGTTAGACTACATACAGACAAGCTTTCATTTTAGCTGTTAGTAACAGTTTGCCATGAGCTTAACCAGCGTGCTGTGCTTCCTGTTAAACATGTCATGAGACTGTGGACAACGCTGAAAATATTACTTTACTAACTACTGGCCGAACAGGCGCTTTGACAAAGAAAAGGTAAAGGCCAGCAGCTTTTACTTTTCAATGCACTTGTCGTCAACTTGAGTGGCTTATATTCAGCTGGTTCACCTCGACGCTGGAGGACCTAGTGAACTTTTCCTGTCGCCGTACACTGAGTAAGACGAAAAAATCAGCTGACCCCGTGTGAAATTTCCTAACTGATCAAAACCAAACTGTAAAGACAGCATCAATCCACGCTCAGCTTTGGTCAAGGGGAGACATATGGTAAGATTACATGAATTCATGTAATCTTCTTTGAGCTACAATTTCAGACTTAACTAAGTCATTCACTAGTGTCTTGGCAGCGTTTATGGGTTCTTTAGACAGGTCTCTAACTGGTTTTCTTTCCAGGGTCATTGAAATCTTTGGCTTCCTACCTCTGCCAGGCTTGTTCTGCACAGTGTGGCTCTCCTTGAATTTCTCGGTGACGCTTCTCATTTGAGTTCTTGACGCTTGGAAATGCTGTTATAACTTGTATATCCTTCTCCTGCTTCCTAAGCATCGACAATTCTTCAAGTCTACAGTGATTTCCTTAGTTTTTGGCATGATGCTTTCTCAAGTGACAGCTCAAATCTTAACTGAAGTTTTTATACCGCGTGTAAAGCAGCTCTTGGCTCTCCTGACTGTAACCTCTCTGTGGCAGCTTCTCACAGACTCAATCAACTCTCTTCCCCTCCCCCCAAACACAAACACACAACACACACACACACACACACACACACACACACACACACACAGAGACCCCTTCCAAAAACCCATCAAAGAGTAATACAATGGCTCCATCTATAGGATAAAGTAGAGAGTCGCAACAGGAAGTTACCCCAAAATCTGAGGTTTCAAACAGGAAGTTGGGTTTCTGAACTTTGACGGGCCAGAACCGGCACACGCTTCGACCAAACTCACAATTTTCGGAGCCAGTCTTCCAAAAATTCCTCAAGGAGGGCTGACAACATTTGAAGTGAATCTGGTCACCCGTCTAGAAACTGGACATCACACTATAAAATATGTCATTTCCTGCTATAAATAGGTGGTGCTACAACAATTGTATGAATATTGACATATGGATGTGTGCAGATAGGTACCATTAACAATCCTGTAAAGTTTGATGCAGTTTGGACAAAGTATGGCCGAAATATAGCAAAATAAAGCAACTTCCTGTTTCGTGGCGAGTAATCGAACTTTGAGGGGCCATAACTTCCACGCCCTTCAATGAAAAGTCCGAAACTTTTGCAATTTAACTTCGTCTATGTCTTAAGAACAAATTATCAAATTTTGAAGTCAATCGGATAATGCGTCTAGGACTAGTTCGCGTTCAAGCGACCCCTGGAAATGGCCAAAAACACACAATTTTTTCACCTTCCGGTCAAAATAAAAATACTTTCTGTTGGGTTTAGAATATGGCTCCAAGAGACTTTTTGGTGCGTCATGGGATGTTACATATGTGTGCAGATTTTCAGATTTTTAGGCGCAACGGGCTTGAGGGGCTGTTCCGTTTAAAAATGTAGGTGGCGCTACCGAGGCCATTTTGCCACACCCATGCTCAAGACCCCTAAATTATTAAATTTTTCGCCGTGCCTGACGCGTCTGCAAATTTTCAGGAGTTTTGACGCATGTTAAGGCCCTCAAAAAGGCGATCAAAGAGGCGGAAAAAGAAGAAAAAAAATAATAATAATAATAATTAAAGCTGCGAGCAGCGTTGAACGGGCCCTCGCACCCGGCGCCCGTCGGGGGAGCGGCGACCGCGGGACCCCGGCAACCGCGGGGTCAACGCAGGTCGCAGGGCACACGCTGGCGTAACAGTTCACACTTCCCAGATGTTAAAATTTTAAATAAAAGCTTTTACGCTAATTATTTTCTGTGATAATATTTTTCAGAGCTCATCATCTGTGACAGCTCTTGGCTCTCTGACTGTAACCTCTCTGTGGCAGCTTCTCACAGACTCAATCAACTCCTCTTCCCCTCCCCCTCAAACACAAACACAACACACCACACACACACACACAAACACACAGAGATACCCCCTCCCAAAAGGAGATAAAACTCAGTTTTAACTTGAGTTTACAAGCTTTGAGCTTTGAGCAAAAGCATTTTTTTAAGTTCTGTTATTGGGTGCATATATAAATCATTTATGCTTAAACAAGGCTTATAATGAAGTTATTTGAACAGTGAATATCTCATCTGCCTAAAGTCAGGGCGAAGCCACTAACCAGCTGTAGGGATGGGTATCATTAGGATTTTATCTTTATCCATACAGACCCCTATCAGTCCAGCTCAGACTGTTACTGGTTTAAGAGAGTGAAGTTTATAGCAATTTGCAAAATTTGGAGATTAGTGACAAACTAACCAGTTAGACTACATACAGACAAGCTTTCATTTTAGCTGTTAGTAACAGTTTGCCATGAGCTTAACCAGCGTGCTGTGCTTCCTGTTAAACATGTCATGAGACTGTGGACAACGCTGAAAATATTACTTTACTAACTACTGGCCAAACAGGCGCTTTGACAAAGAAAAGGTAAAGGCCAGCAGCTTTTACTTTTCAATGCACTTGTCGTCAACTTGAGTGGCTTATATTCAGCTGGTTCACCTCGACGCTGGAGGACCTAGTGACTTTTCCTGTCGCCGTACACTGAGTAAGACGAAAAAATCAGCTGACCCCGTGTGAAATTTCCTAACTGATCAAAACCAAACTGTAAAGACAGCATCAATCCACGCTCAGCTTTGGTCAAGGGGAGACATATGGTAAGATTACATGAATTCATGTAATCTTCTTTGAGACTACAATTTCAGACTTAACTAAGTCATTCACTAGTGTCTTGGCAGCGTTTATGGGTTCTTTAGACAGGTCTCTAACTGGTTTTCTTTCCAGGGTCATTGAAATCTTTGGCTTCCTACCTCTGCCAGGCTTGTTCTGCACAGTGTGGCTCTCCTTGAATTTCTCGGTGACGCTTCTCATTTGAGTTCTTGACGCTTGAAATGCTGTGATAACTTTGTATATCCTTCTCCTGCTTCCTGAGCATCGACAATTCTTCAAGTCTACAGTGATTTCCTTAGTTTTTGGCATGATGCTTTCTCAAGTGACAGCTCAAATCTTAACTGAAGTTTTTATCCGCGTGTAAAGCAGCTCTTGGCTCTCCTGACTGTAACCTCTCTGTGGCAGCTTCTCACAGACTCAATCAACTCCTCTTCCCCTCCCCCCTCAAACACAACACACACACACACACACACACACACAGAGACCCCCTTCCAAAAACCCATCAAAGAGTAATACAATGGCTCCATCTATAGGATAAAGTAGAGAGTCGCAACAGGAAGTTACCCCAAAATCTGAGGTTTCAAACAGGAAGTTGGGTTTCCGAACTTTGACGGGCCAGAACCGGCACACGCTTCGACCAAAACTCACAATTTTCGGAGCCAGTCTTCCAAAAATCCTCAAGGGCTGACAACATTTGAAGTGAATCTGGTCACCCGTCTAGAAACTGGACATCACACTATAAAATATGTCATTTCCTGCTATAAATAGGTGGTGCTACAACAATTGTATGAATATTGACATATGGATGTGTGCAGATAGGTACCATTAACAATCCTGTAAAGTTTGATGCAGTTTGGACAAAGTATGGCCGAAATATAGCAAAATAAAGCAACTTCCTGTTTCGTGGCGAGTAATCGAACTTTGAGGGGCCATAACTTCCACGCCCTTCAATGAAAAGTCCGAAACTTTTGCAATTTAACTTCGTCTATGTCTTAAGAACAAATTATCAAATTTTGAAGTCAATCGGATAATGCGTCTAGGACTAGTTCGCGTTCAAGCGACCCCTGGAAATGGCCAAAAACACACAATTTTTTCACCTTCCGGTCAAAATAAAAATACTTTCTGTTGGGTTTAGAATATGGCTCCAAGAGACTTTTTGGTGCGTCATGGGATGTTACATATGTGTGCAGATTTTCAGATTTTTAGGCGCAACGGGCTTGAGGGGCTGTTCCGTTTAAAAATGTAGGTGGCGCTACCGAGGCCATTTTGCCACACCCATGCTCAAGACCCCTAAATTCTTAAATTTTTCGCCGTGCCTGACGCGTCTGCAAATTTTCAGGAGTTTTGACGCATGTTAAGGCCCTCAAAAAGGCGATCAAAGAGGCGGAAAAGAAGAAAAAAATAATAATAATAATAAATAATAATAAATACGCAAACGTAAAAAAAGCTGCGAGCAGCGTTGAACGGCCCTCGCACCGGCGCCCGTCGGGGGAGCGCGACCGCGGGACCCCGGCAACCGCGGGGTCAACGCAGGTCGCAGGGCACACGCTGGCGTAACAGTTCACACTTCCCAGATGTAAAAATTTTAAATAAAAGCTTTTATGCTAATTATTTTCTGTGATAATATTTTTCAGAGCTCATCATCTGTGACAGCTCTTGGCTCTCCTGACTGTAACCTCTCTGTGGCAGCTTCTCACAGACTCAATCAACTCCTCTTCCCCTCCCCCCTCAAACACACAACACACACACACACACACACACAGATACCCCTCCCAAAAGGAGATAAAACTCAGTTTTAACTTGAGTTTACAAGCTTTGAGCTTTGAGCAAAAGCATTTTTTTAAGTTCTGTTATTGGGTGCATATATAAATCATTTATGCTTAAACAAGGCTTATAATGAAGTTATTTGAACAGTGAATATCTCATCTGCCTAAAGTCAGGGCGAAGCCACTAACCAGCTGTAGGGATGGGTATCATTAGGATTTTATCTTTATCCATACAGACCCCTATCAGTCCAGCTCAGACTGTTACTGGTTTAAGAGAGTGAAGTTTATAGCAATTTGCAAAATTTGGAGATTAGTGACAAACTAACCAGTTAGACTACATACAGACAAGCTTTCATTTTAGCTGTTAGTAACAGTTTGCCATGAGCTTAACCAGCGTGCTGTGCTTCCTGTTAAACATGTCATGAGACTGTGGACAACGCTGAAAATATTACTTTACTAACTACTGGCCGAACAGGCGCTTTGACAAAGAAAAGGTAAAGGCCAGCAGCTTTTACTTTTCAATGCACTTGTCGTCAACTTGAGTGGCTTATATTCAGCTGGTTCACCTCGACGCCGTGGACCACTTTTCCTGTCGCCGTACACTGAGTAACAAAAAATCAGCTGACCCCTTGTGAAATTTCCTAACTGATCAAAACCAAACTGTAAAGACTGGTCAAGGGGAGACATATGGTAAGATTACATGAATTCAAATAACCTACAATTCCTTAAATTAATTTGAAGCCAGTTTAATTTTTTGAGCCAGCTTTGACATCTGCAGATATGAGTTTCTGAAGAGGGGCCTGCTGAGGTTAGATGTGCTGAATAATATCCATTTTCATATCAGAAAAAACACTGCATTAAACATTGTCTTAGCTCACTGAGCTGAGGTCAACAGGTAATATAACCAACCTGTGAGGTGGCTCACCCCCGTAAGATAAACACATAAATGATCCCTGATAGAACCGATAATTAAAGGCACATCAGTGACAGGGAATGCTATTAAAACTAAACTATAAACTGGTGACATTAACTGCAAAAGAAGATTTTTATTGATACATTTCAGGTAGAATTTAGTTTTCAATAAGGAAAATGCTGTAAGAAACCTGAATTTGTTGCAACAAATTTAAAATAAAAGCTTTTATGCTAATTATTTTCTGTGATAATATTTTTCAGAGCTCATCATCTGTGACAGCTCATGGCTCTCTTGACTGTAACCTCCCTGTGGCAGCTTCTCACAGACTCAATCAACTCCTCTTCCCCTCCCCCTCAAACACAAACACAAAACACACACACACAGAGACCCCCTTCCAAAAACCCATCAAAGAGTAATACAATGGCTCCATCTGTAGGATAAAGTAGAGAGTCGCAACAGGAAGTTACCCCAAAATCTGAGGTTTCAAACAGGAAGTTGGGTTTCCGAACTTTGACGGGCCAGAACCGGCACACGCTTCGACCAAAACTCACAATTTTCGGAGCCAGTCTTCCAAAAATTGTCAAGGGGGCTGACAACATTTGAAGTGAATCTGGTCACCCGTCTAGAAACTGGACATCACACTATAAAATATGTCATTTCCTGCTATAAATAGGTGGCGCTACAACAATTGTATGAATATTGACATATGGATGTGTGCAGATAGGTACCATTAACAATCCTGTAAAGTTTGATGCAGTTTGGACAAAGTATGGCCGAAATATAGCAAAAATAAAGCAACTTCCTGTTTCGTGGCGAGTAATCGAACTTTGAGGGGCCATAACTTCCACGCCCTTCAAAAAAAGTCAAAACTTTTGCAATTTAACATCGTCTATGTCTTAAGAACAATTATTAAATTTTGAAGTCAATCGGATAATGCGTCTAGGACTAGTTCGCGTTCAAGCGACCCCTGGAAATGGCCAAAAACACACAATTTTTTCACCTTCCGGTCAAAATAAAAATACTTTCTGTTGGGTTTAGAATATGGCTCCAAGAGACTTTTTGGTGCGTCATGGGATGTTACATATGTGTGCAGATTTTCAGATTTTTAGGCGCAACGGGCTTGAGGGGCTGTTCCGTTTAAAAATGTAGGTGGCGCTACCGAGGCATTTTACCACACCCATGCTCAAGACCCCTAAATTATTAAATTTTTCGCCGTGCCTGACGCGTCTGCAAATTTTGGAGTTTTCACGCATGTTAAGGCCCTCAAAAAGCCGATCTAAGAGGCGGAAAAAGAAGAAAAAAAATAATAATAATAATAATTAAAGCTGCGAGCAGCGTTGAACGGGCCCTCGCACCGGCGCCCGTCGGGGGAGCGGCGACCGCGGGACCCCGGCAACCGCGGGGTCAACGCAGGTCGCAGGGCACACGCTGGCGTAACAGTTCACACTTCCAGATGTAAAAATTTTAAATAAAAGCTTTTACGCTAATTATTTTCTGTGATAATATTTTTCAGAGCTCATCATCTGTGACAGCTCTTGGCTCTCCTGACTGTAACCTCTCTGTGGCAGCTTCTCACAGACTCAATCAACTCCTCTTCCCCTCCCCCTCAAACACAAACACAAACACACCCACACACACACACAAACACACAGAGAAATACCCCCTCCCAAAAGGAGATAAAACTCAGTTTTAACTTGAGTTTACAAGCTTTGAGCTTTGAGCAAAAGCATTTTTTTAAGTTCTGTTATTGGGTGCATATATAAATCATTTATGCTTAAACAAGGCTTATAATGAAGTTATTTGAACAGTGAATATCTCATCTGCCTAAAGTCAGGGCGAAGCCACTAACCAGCTGTAGGGATGGGTATCATTAGGATTTTATCTTTATCCATACAGACCCCTATCAGTCCAGCTCAGACTGTTACTGGTTTAAGAGAGTGAAGTTTATAGCAATTTGCAAAATTTGGAGATTAGTGACAAACTAACCAGTTAGACTACATACAGACAAGCTTTCATTTTAGCTGTTAGTAACAGTTTGCCATGAGCTTAACCAGCGTGCTGTGCTTCCTGTTAAACATGTCATGAGACTGTGGACAACGCTGAAAATATTACTTTACTAACTACTGCCAAACAGGCGCTTTGACAAAGAAAAGGTAAAGGCCAGCAGCTTTTACTTTTCAATGCACTTGTCGAACTTGAGTGGCTTATATTCAGCTGGTTCACCTCGACGCTGGACCTAGTGCACTTTTCCTGTCGCCGTACACTGAGTAACACGAAAAAATCAGCTGACCCCTGTGAAATTTCCTAACTGATCAAAACCAAACTGTAAAGACAGCATCAATCCACGCTCAGCTTTGGTCAAGGGGAGACATATGGCATGAATTCAAAATAACCTATTCCTTAAAATTAATTTGAAGCCAGTTTAATTTTTGAGCCAGCTTTGACATCTGCAGATATGAGTTTCTGAAGAGGGCCTGCTGAGGTTAGATGTGCTGAATAATATCCATTTTCATATCAGAAAAAACACTGCATTAAACATTGTCTTAGCTCACTGAGCTGAGGTCAACAGGTAATATAACCAACCTGTGAGGTGGCTCACCCCCGTAAGATAAACACATAAATGATCCCTGATAGAACCGATAATTAAAGGCACATCAGTGACAGGGAATGCTATTAAAACTAAACTATAAACTGGTGACATTAACTGCAAAAGAAGATTTTTATGATACATTTCAGGTAGAATTTAGTTTTCAATAAGGAAAAGTGTAAGAAACCTGAATTTGTTGCAACAAATTTAAAATAAAAGCTTTTATGCTAATTATTTTCTGTGATAATATTTTTCAGAGCTCATCATCTGTGACAGCTCATGGCTCTCTTGACTGTAACCTCCTGTGGCAGCTTCTCACAGACTCAATCAACTCCTCTTCCCCTCCCCCCTCAAACACACACACACAGACACACACACACACAGAGACCCCCTTCCAAAAACCCATCAAAGAGTAATACAATGGCTCCATCTGTAGGATAAAGTAGAGAGTCGCAACAGGAAGTTACCCCAAAATCTGAGGTTTCAAACAGGAAGTTGGGTTTCCGAACTTTGACGGGCCAGAACCGGCACACGCTTCGACCCAAACTCACAATTTTCGGAGCCAGTCTTCCAAAAATTGTCAAGGAGGGGCTGACAACATTTGAAGTGAATCTGGTCACCCGTCTAGAAACTGGACATCACACTATAAAATATGTCATTTCCTGCTATAAATAGGTGGCGCTACAACAATTGTATGAATATTGACATATGGATGTGTGCAGATAGGTACCATTAACAATCCTGTAAAGTTTGATGCAGTTTGGACAAAGTATGGCCGAAATATAGCAAAAATAAAGCAACTTCCTGTTTCGTGGCGAGTAATCGAACTTTGAGGGGCCATAACTTCCACGCCCTTCAACAAAAACTCAAAATCTGCCGCAATTTAACATCGTCTATGTCTTAAGAACATACTATTAAGTTTTTGAAGTCAATGGATAATGCGTCTAGGACTAGTTCGCGTTCAAGCGACCCCTGGAAATGGCCAAAAACACACAATTTTTTCACCTTCCGGTCAAAATAAAAATACTTTCTGTTGGGTTTAGAATATGGCTCCAAGAGACTTTTTGGTGCGTCATGGGATGTTACATATGTGTGCAGATTTTCAGATTTTTAGGCGCAACGGGCTTGAGGGGCTGTTCCGTTTAAAAATGTAGGTGGCGCTACCGAGGGCATTTTACCACGCCCATGCTCAAGACCCCTAAATTATTAAATTTTTCGCCGTGCCTGACGCGTCTGCAAATTTTGGTAAGTTTTCACGCATGTTAAGGCCCTCAAAAAGCCGATCTAAGAGGCGGAAAAAGAAGAAAAAAAATAATAATAATAATAATTAAAGCTGCGAGCAGCGTTGAACGGGCCCTCGCACCCGGCGCCCGTCGGGGAGCGGCGACCGCGGGACCCCGGCAACCGCGGGTCAACGCAGGTCGCAGGGCACACGCTGGCGTAACAGTTCACACTTCCCAGATGTAAAATTTTAATAAAAGCTTTTACGCTAATTATTTTCTGTGATAATATTTTTCAGAGCTCATCATCTGTGACAGCTCTTGGCTCTCTTGACTGTAACCTCTCTGTGGCAGCTTCTCACAGACTCAATCAACTCCTCTTCCCTCCCCTCAAACACAAACACAAACACACCCACACACACACACACAAACACACAGAGAAATACCCCCTCCCAAAAGGAGATAAAACTCAGTTTTAACTTGAGTTTACAAGCTTTGAGCTTTGAGCAAAAGCATTTTTTTAAGTTCTGTTATTGGGTGCATATATAAATCATTTATGCTTAAACAAGGCTTATAATGAAGTTATTTTGAACAGTGAATATCTCATCTGCCTAAAGTCAGGGCGAAGCCACTAACCAGCTGTAGGGATGGGTATCATTAGGATTTTATCTTTATCCATACAGACCCCTATCAGTCCAGCTCAGACTGTTACTGGTTTAAGAGAGTGAAGTTTATAGCAATTTGCAAAATTTGGAGATTAGTGACAAACTAACCAGTTAGACTACATACAGACAAGCTTTCATTTTAGCTGTTAGTAACAGTTTGCCATGAGCTTAACCAGCGTGCTGTGCTTCCTGTTAAACATGTCATGACTGTGGACAACGCTGAAAATATTACTTTACTAACTACTGGCCAAACAGGCTTTGACAAAGAAAAGGTAAAGGCCAGCAGCTTTTACTTTTCAATGCACTTGTCGTCAACTTGAGTGGCTTATATTCAGCTGGTTCACCTCGACGCTGGAGGACCTAGTGAACTTTTCCTGTCGCCGTACACTGAGTAAGACGAAAAAATCAGCTGACCCCGTGTGAAATTTCCTAACTGATCAAAACCAAACTGTAAAGACAGCATCAATCCACGCTCAGCTTTGGTCAAGGGGAGACATAAAAATGTTCATTGAGACTACAATTTCAGACTTAACTAAGTCATTCACTAGTGTCTTGGCAGCGTTTATGGGTTCTTTAGACAGGTCTCTAACTGGTTTTCTTTCCAGGGTCATTGAAATCTTGGCTTCCTACCTCTGCCAGGCTTGTTCTGCACAGTGTGGCTCTCCTTGAATTTCTCGGACGCTTCTCATTTGAGTTCTTGACGCTTGGAAATGCTGTTATAACTTTGTATATCCTTCTCCTGCTTGCATCGACAATTCTTCAAGTCTACAGTGATTTCCTTAGTTTTTGGCATGATGCTTTCTCAAGTGACAGCTCAAATTTAACTGAAGTTTTTATGCGTGTAAAGCAGCTCTTGGCTCTCCTGACTGTAACCTCTCTGTGGCTTCTCACAGACTCAATCAACTCTTCTTCCCTCCCCCCTCAAACACAAACACAAACACACACACACACACACACACACACACACACACACAGAGAGACCCCCTTCCAAAAACCCATCAAAGAGTAATACAATGGCTCCATCTGTAGGATAAAGTAGAGAGTCGCAACAGGAAGTTACCCCAAAATCTGAGGTTTCAAACAGGAAGTTGGGTTTCCGAACTTTGACGGGCCAGAACCGGCACACGCTTCGACCAAACTCACAATTTTCGGAGCCAGTCTTCCAAAAATTGTCAAGGAGGGGCTGACAACATTTGAAGTGAATCTGGTCACCCGTCTAGAAACTGGACATCACACTATAAAATATGTCATTTCCTGCTATAAATAGGTGGCTACAACAATTGTATGAATATTGACATATGGATGTGTGCAGATAGGTACCATTAACAATCCTGTAAAGTTTGATGCAGTTTGGACAAAGTATGGCCGAAATATAGCAAAAATAAAGCAACTTCCTGTTTCGTGGCGAGTAATCGAACTTTGAGGGGCCATAACTTCCACGCCCTTCAACAAAAACTCAAAATCTGCCGCAATTTAACATCGTCTATGTCTTAAGAACATACTATTAAGTTTTGAAGTCAATCGGATAATGCGTCTAGGACTAGTTCGCGTTCAAGCGACCCCTGGAAATGGCCAAAAACACACAATTTTTTCACCTTCCGGTCAAAATAAAAATACTTTCTGTTGGGTTTAGAATATGGCTCCAAGAGACTTTTTGGTGCGTCATGGGATGTTACATATGTGTGCAGATTTTCAGATTTTTAGGCGCAACGGGCTTGAGGGGCTGTTCCGTTTAAAAATGTAGGTGGCGCTACCGAGGCATTTTACCACACCCATGCTCAAGACCCCTAAATTATTAAATTTTTCGCCGTGCCTGACGCGTCTGCAAATTTTGGTAAGTTTTCACGCATGTTAAGGCCCTCAAAAAGCCGATCTAAGAGGCGGAAAAAGAAGAAAAAAAATAATAAATAATAATAATAATAATAATAATAATAATATACTCCTTGCAAAAGTTGCGGGAGCAGCGTTGAACGGGCCCTCGCACCCGCGCCCGTCGGGGGAGCGGCGACCGCGGACCCCGGCAACCGCGGGGTCAACGCAGGTCGCAGGGCACACGCTGGCGTAACAGTTCACACTTCCGAGATGTAAAAATTTAAAATAAAAGCTTTTATGCTAATTATTTTCTGTGATAATATTTTTCAGAGCTCATCATCTGTGACAGCTCTTGGCTCTCCTGACTGTAACCTCTCTGTGGCAGCTTCTCACAGACTCAATCAACTCCTCTTCCCCTCCCCCCTCAACAAACACAAACACAAACACACACACACACACACACAGATACCCCCTCCCAAAAGGAGATAAAACTCAGTTTTAACTGAGTTTACAAGCTTTGAGCTTTGAGCAAAAGCATTTTTTTAAGTTCTGTTATTGGGTGCATATATAAATCATTTATGCTTAAACAAGGTTATAATGAAGTTATTTGAACAGTGAATATCTCATCTGCCTAAAGTCAGGGCGAAGCCACTAACAGCTGTAGGGATGGGTATCATTAGGATTTTATCTTTATCCATACAGACCCCTATCAGTCCAGCTCAGACTGTTACTGGTTTAAGAGAGTGAAGTTTATAGCAATTTGCAAAATTTGGAGATTAGTGACAAACTAACCAGTTAGACTACATACAGACAAGCTTTCATTTTAGCTGTTAGTAACAGTTTGCCATGAGCTTAACCAGCGTGCTGTGCTTCCTGTTAAACATGTCATGAGACTGTGGACAACGCTGAAAATATTACTTTACTAACTACTGGCCGAACAGGCGCTTTGACAAAGAAAAGGTAAAGGCCAGCAGCTTTTACTTTTCAATGCACTTGTCGTCAACTTGAGTGGCTTATATTCAGCTGGTTCACCTCGACGCCGGTGGACCTAGTGCACTTTTCCTGTCGCCGTACACTGAGTAACACGAAAAAATCAGCTGACCCCGTGTGAAATTCCTAACTGATCAAAACCAAACTGTAAAGACAGCATCAATCCACGCTCAGCTCAAGGGAGACATATGGTAAGATTACATGAATTCATGTAATCTTCTTCTACAATTTCAGACTTAACTAAAGTCATTCACTAGTGTCTTGAGCGTTTATGCTTTAGAAAGGGTCATTGAAATCTTTGGCTTCCTACCTCTGCAGGCTTGTTCTGCACAGTGTGGCTCCCTTGAATTTCTCGGTGACATTTGAGTCTTGACGCTTGGAAATACCTTTGTATATCCTTCTCCTGCTTCCTGCATCGACAATTCTTCAAGTCTACAGTGATTTCCTTAGTTTTTGGCATGATGCTTTCTCAAGTGATCAAATCTTAACTGAAGTTTTTATCCTGTGAAAGCAGCTCTTGGCTCTCCTGACTGTAACCTCTCTGTGGCAGCTTCTCACAGACTCAATCAACTCCTCTTCCCCTCCCCCCTCAAACACACACACACACACACACACACACACACACACAGAGACCCCTTCCAAAAACCCATCAAAGAGTAATACAATGGCTCCATCTGTAGGATAAAGTAGAGAGTCGCAACAGGAAGTTACCCCAAAATCTGAGGTTTCAAACAGGAAGTTGGGTTTCCGAACTTTGACGGGCCAGAACCGGCACACGCTTTCGACCCAAACTCACAATTTTCGGAGCCAGTCTTCCAAAAATAAGGAGGGCTGACAACATTTGAAGTGAATCTGGTCACCCGTCTAGAAACTGGACATCACACTATAAAATATGTCATTTCCTGCTATAAATAGGTGGTGCTACAACAATTGTATGAATATTGACATATGGATGTGTGCAGATAGGTACCATTAACAATCCTGTAAAGTTTGATGCAGTTTGGACAAAGTATGGCCGAAATATAGCAAATTAAAGCAACTTCCTGTTTCGTGGCGAGTAATCGAACTTTGAGGGGCCATAACTTCCACGCCCTTCAATGAAAAGTCCGAAACTTTTGCAATTTAACTTCGTCTATGTCTTAAGAACAAATTATCAAATTTTGAAGTCAATCGGATAATGCGTCTAGGACTAGTTCGCGTTCAAGCGACCCCTGGAAATGGCCAAAAACACACAATTTTTTCACCTTCCGGTCAAAATAAAAACTTTCTGTTGGGTTTAGAATATGGCTCCAAGAGACTTTTTGGTGCGTCATGGGATGTTACATATGTGTGCAGATTTTCAGATTTTTAGGCGCAACGGGCTTGAGGGGCTGTTCCGTTAAAAATGTAGGTGGCGCTACCGAGGCCATTTTGCCACACCCATGCTCAAGACCCCTAAATTCTTAAATTTTTCGCCGTGCCTGACGCGTCTGCAAATTTTCAGGAGTTTTGACGCATGTTAAGGCCCTCAAAAAGGCGATCAAAGAGGCGGAAAAAGAAGAAAAAAAATAATAATAATAATAATTAAAGCTGCGAGCAGCGTTGAACGGGCCCTCGCACCCGGCGCCCGTCGGGGAGCGGCGACCGCGGGACCCGGCAACCGCGGGTCAACGCAGGTCGCAGGGCACACGCTGGCGTAACAGTTCACACTTCCGAGATGTAAAAATTTTAAATAAAAGCTTTTACGCTAATTATTTTCTGTGATAATATTTTTCAGAGCTCATCATCTGTGACAGCTCTTGGCTCTCTTGACTGTAACCTCTCTGTGGCAGCTTCTCACAGACTCAATCAACTCCTCTTCCCTCCCCCCTCAAACACAAACACAAACACACACACACACACACACACACACAGATACCCCCTCCCAAAAGGAGATAAAACTCAGTTTTAACTTGAGTTTACAAGCTTTGAGCTTTGAGCAAAAGCATTTTTTTAAGTTCTGTTATTGGGTGCATATATAAATCATTTATGCTTAAACAAGGCTTATAATGAAGTTATTTGAACAGTGAATATCTCATCTGCCTAAAGTCAGGGCGAAGCCACTAACCAGCTGTAGGGATGGGTATCATTAGGATTTTATCTTTATCCATACAGACCCCTATCAGTCCAGCTCAGACTGTTACTGGTTTAAGAGAGTGAAGTTTATAGCAATTTGCAAAATTTGGAGATTAGTGACAAACTAACCAGTTAGACTACATACAGACAAGCTTTCATTTTAGCTGTTAGTAACAGTTTGCCATGAGCTTAACCAGCGTGCTGTGCTTCCTGTTAAACATGTCATGAGACTGTGGACAACGCTGAAAATATTACTTTACTAACTACTGGCCGAACAGGCGCTTTGACAAAGAAAAGGTAAAGGCCAGCAGCTTTTACTTTTCAATGCACTTGTCGTCAACTTGAGTGGCTTATATTCAGCTGGTTCACCTCGACGCCCTAGTGCACTTTTCCTGTCGCCGTACACTGAGTAACACGAAAAAATCAGCTGACCCCGTGTGAAATTTCCTAACTGATCAAAACCAAACTGTAAAGACAGCATCAATCCACGCTCAGCTTTGGTCAAGGGGAGACATATGCTGCATGAATTCAAAATAACCTACAATTCCTTAAAATTAATTTGAAGCCAGTTTAATTTTTTGAGGCTTTGACATCTGCAGATTGAGTTTCTTGCTGAGCTCCATTTTCATATCAGAAATTAAACATTGTCTTAGCTCACTGAGCTGAGGTCAACAGGTAATATAACCAACCTGTGAGGTGGCTCACCCCCGTAAGATAAACACATAAATGATCCTGATAGAACCGATAATTAAAGGCACATCAGTGACAGGAATGCTATTAAAACTAAACTATAAACTGGTGACATTAACTGCAAAAGAAGATTTTTATTGATACATTTCAGGTAGAATTTAGTTTTCAATAAGGAAAATGCTGTAAGAAACCTGAATTTGTTGCAACAAATTTAAAATAAAAGCTTTTATCTAATTATTTTCTGTGATAATATTTTTCAGAACTCATCATCTGTGACAGCTCTGGCTCTCTGACTGTAACCTCCTGTGGCAGCTTCTCACAGACTCAATCAACTCCTCTTCCCCTCCCCCCTCAAACACACACACACAGACACACACACACAGAGACCCCCTTCCAAAAACCCATCAAAGAGTAATACAATGGCTCCATCTGTAGGATAAAGTAGAGAGTCGCAACAGGAAGTTACCCCAAAATCTGAGGTTTCAAACAGGAAGTTGGGTTTCCGAACTTTGACGGGCCAGAACCGGCACACGCTTCGACCCAAACTCACAATTTTCGGAGCCAGTCTTCCAAAAATTGTCAAGGAGGGGCTGACAACATTTGAAGTGAATCTGGTCACCCGTCTAGAAACTGGACATCACACTATAAAATATGTCATTTCCTGCTATAAATAGGTGGCGCTACAACAATTGTATGAATATTGACATATGGATGTGTGCAGATAGGTACCATTAAAATCCTGTAAAGTTTGATGCAGTTTGGACAAAGTATGGCCGAAATATAGCAAAAATAAAGCAACTTCCTGTTTCGTGGCGAGTAATCGAACTTTGAGGGGCCATAACTTCCACGCCCTTCAACAAAAACTCAAAATCTGCCGCAATTTAACATCGTCTATGTCTTAAGAAATACTATTAAGTTTTGAAGTCAATCGGATAATGCGTCTAGACTAGTTCGCGTTCAAGCGACCCCTGGAAATGGCCAAAAACACACAATTTTTTCACCTTCCGGTCAAATAAAAATACTTTCTGTTGGGTTTAGAATATGGCTCCAAGAGACTTTTTTGGTGCGTCATGGGATGTTACATATGTGTGCAGATTTTCAGATTTTTAGGCGCAACGGGCTTGAGGGGCTGTTCCGTTTAAAAATGTAGGTGGCGCTACCGAGGGCCATTTTACCACACCCATGCTCAAGACCCCTAAATTATTAAATTTTTCGCCGTGCCTGACGCGTCTGCAAATTTTGGTAAGTTTTCACGCATGTTAAGGCCCTCAAAAAGCCGATCTAAGAGGCGGAAAAAGAAGAAAAATAATAATAATAATAAAATAATAATAATAATAATAAAAGCATTAACTGCGAGCAGCGTTGAACGGGCCCTCGCACCCGGCGCCCGTCGGGGGAGCGGCGACCGCGGGACCCCGGCAACCGCGGGGTCAACGCAGGTCGCAGGGCACACGCTGGCGTAACAGTTCACACTTCCAGATGTAAAAATTTTAAATAAAAGCTTTTACGCTAATTATTTTCTGTGATAATATTTTTCAGAGCTCATCATCTGTGACAGCTCTTGGCTCTCTGACTGTAACCTCCTGTGGCAGCTTCTCACAGACTCAATCAACTCCTCTTCCCCTCCCCCCTCAAACACAAACACAAACACACACACACACACACACACACACACACACAGATACCCCCTCCCAAAAGGAGATAAAACTCAGTTTTAACTTGAGTTTACAAGCTTTGAGCTTTGAGCAAAAGCATTTTTTTAAGTTCTGTTATTGGGTGCATATATAAATCATTTATGCTTAAACAAGGCTTATAATGAAGTTATTTGAACAGTGAATATCTCATCTGCCTAAAGTCAGGGCGAAGCCACTAACCAGCTGTAGGGATGGGTATCATTAGGATTTTATCTTTATCCATACAGACCCCTATCAGTCCAGCTCAGACTGTTACTGGTTTAAGAGAGTGAAGTTTATAGCAATTTGCAAAATTTGGAGATTAGTGACAAACTAACCAGTTAGACTACATACAGACAAGCTTTCATTTTAGCTGTTAGTAACAGTTTGCCATGAGCTTAACCAGCGTGCTGTGCTTCCTGTTAAACATGTTATGAGACTGTGGACAACGCTGAAAATATTACTTTACTAACTACTTGCCGAACAGGCGCTTTGACAAAGAAAAGGTAAAGGCCAGCAGCTTTTACTTTTCAATGCACTTGTCGTCAACTTGAGTGGCTTATATTCAGCTGGTTCACCTCGACGCCCGTGGACCTAGTGCACTTTTCCTGTCGCCGTACACTGAGTAACACGAAAAATCAGCTGACCCCGTGTGAAATTTCCTAACTGATCAAAACCAAACTGTAAAGACAGCATCAATCCACGCTCAGCTTTGGTCAAGGGGAGGCATTACGATTACAGATTCCTAAAATTAATTTGAAGCCAGTTTAATTTTTGAGCCAGCTTTGACATCTGCAGATATGAGTTTCTGAAGAGGGGCCTGCTGAGGTTAGATGTGCTGAATAATATCCATTTTCATATCAGAAAAAACACTGCATTAAACATTGTCTTAGCTCACTGAGCTGAGGTCAACAGGTAATATAACCAACCTGTGAGGTGGCTCACCCCCGTAAGATAAACACATAAATGATCCCTGATAGAACCGATAATTAAAGGCACATCAGTGACAGGGAATGCTATTAAAACTAAACTATAAACTGGTGACATTAACTGCAAAAGAAGATTTTTATTGATACATTTCAGGTAGAATTTAGTTTTCAATAAGGAAAATGCTGTAAGAAACCTGAATTTGTTGCAACAAATTTAAAATAAAAGCTTTTATGCTAATTATTTTCTGTGATAATATTTTTCAGAGCTCATCATCTGTGACAGCTCATGGCTCTCTTGACTGTAACCTCCCTGTGGCAGCTTCTCACAGACTCAATCAACTCCTCTTCCCCTCCCCCCTCAAACACACACACACAGACACACACACACAGAGACCCCCTTCCAAAAACCCATCAAAGAGTAATACAATGGCTCCATCTGTAGGATAAAGTAGAGAGTCGCAACAGGAAGTTACCCCAAAATCTGAGGTTTCAAACAGGAAGTTGGGTTTCCGAACTTTGACGGGCCAGAACCGGCACACGCTTCGACCCAAACTCACAATTTTCGGAGCCAGTCTTCCAAAAATTGTCAAGGAGGGGCTGACAACATTTGAAGTGAATCTGGTCACCCGTCTAGAAACTGGACATCACACTATAAAATATGTCATTTCCTGCTATAAATAGGTGGCGCTACAACAATTGTATGAATATTGACATATGGATGTGTGCAGATAGGTACCATTAACAATCCTGTAAAGTTTGATGCAGTTTGGACAAAGTATGGCCGAAATATAGCAAAAATAAAGCAACTTCCTGTTTCGTGGCGAGTAATCGAACTTTGAGGGGCCATAACTTCCACGCCCTTCAACAAAAACTCAAATCTGCCGCAATTTAACATCGTCTATGTCTTAAGAACATACTATTAAGTTTTGAAGTCAATGGATAATGCGTCTAGGACTAGTTCGCGTTCAAGCGACCCCTGGAAATGGCCAAAAACACACAATTTTTTCACCTTCCGGTCAAAATAAAAATACTTTCTGTTGGGTTTAGAATATGGCTCCAAGAGACTTTTTGGTGCGTCATGGGATGTTACATATGTGTGCAGATTTTCAGATTTTTAGGCGCAACGGGCTTGAGGGGCTGTTCCGTTTAAAAATGTAGGTGGCGCTACCGAGGCATTTTACCACGCCCATGCTCAAGACCCCTAAATTATTAAATTTTTCGCCCGTGCCTGACGCGTCTGCAAATTTTGGTAAGTTTTCACGCATGTTAAGGCCCTCAAAAAGCCGATCTAAGAGGCGGAAAAAGAAGTAAAAAAAAATAATAATAATAATAATAATTAAAGCTGAGCAGCGTTGAACGGGCCCTCGCACCGGCGCCCGTCGGGGGAGCGGCGACCGCGGGACCCCGGCAACCGCGGGGTCAACGCAGGTCGCAGGGCACACGCTGGCGTAACAGTTCACACTTCCCAGATGTAAAAATTTTAATAAAAGCTTTTATGCTAATTATTTTCTGTGATAATATTATTCAGAGCTCATCATCTGTGACAGATCATGGCTCTCTTGACTGTAACCTCCCTGTGGCAGCTTCTCACAGACTCAATCAACTCCTCTTCCCCTCCCCCCTCAACACACACAGACACACACACACACAGAGACCCCCTTCCAAAAACCCATCAAAGAGTAATACAATGGCTCCATCTGTAGGATAAAGTAGAGAGTCGCAACAGGAAGTTACCCCAAAATCTGAGGTTTCAAACAGGAAACTTTCCGAACTTTGACGGGCCAGAACGGCACACGCTTCGACCCAAACTCACAATTTTCGGAGCCAGTCTTCCAAAAATCCTCAAGGAGGGTCCTGACAACATTTGAAGTGAATCTGGTCACCCGTCTAGAAACTGGACATCACACTATAAAATATGTCATTTCCTGCTATAAATAGGTGGTGCTACAACAATTGTATGAATATTGACATATGGATGTGTGCAGATAGGTACCATTAACAATCCTGTAAAGTTTGATGCAGTTTGGACAAAGTATGGCCGAAATATAGCAAATAAAGCAACTTCCTGTTTTTGTGGCGAGTAATCGAACTTTGAGGGGCCATAACTTCCACGCCCTTCAATGAAAAGTCCAAAACTTTTGCAATTTAACTTCGTCTATGTCTTAAGAACAAATTATCAAATTTTGAAGTCAATCGGATAATGCGTCTAGGACTAGTTCGCGTTCAAGCGACCCCTGGAAATGGCCAAAAACACACAATTTTTTCACCTTCCGGTCAAAATAAAAATACTTTCTGTTGGGTTTAGAATATGGCTCAAGAGACTTTTTGGTGCGTCATGGGATGTTACATATGTGTGCAGATTTTCAGATTTTTAGGCGCAACGGGCTTGAGGGGCTGTTCCGTTTAAAAATGTAGGTGGCGCTACCGAGGCATTTTGCCACACCCATGCTCAAGACCCCTAAATTTCTTAAATTTTTCGCCGTGCCTGACGCGTCTGCAAATTTTCAGGAGTTTTGACGCATGTTAAGGCCCTCAAAAAGGCGATCAAAGAGGCGGAAAGAAGAAGAAAAAATAATAAATAATAATAATTAAAGCTGCGAGCAGCGTTGAACGGGCCCTCGCACCCGGCGCCCGTCGGGGGAGCGGCGACCGCGGGACCCCGGCAACCGCGGGGTCAACGCAGGTCGCAGGGCACACGCTGGCGTAACAGTTCACACTTCCCAGATGTAAAAAATTTAAAATAAAAGCTTTTATGCTAATTATTTTCTGTGATAATATTTTTCAGAGCTCATCATCTGTGACAGCTCTTGGCTCTCCTGACTGTAACCTCTCTGTGGCAGCTTCTCACAGACTCAATCAACTCCTCTTCCCCTCCCCCTCAAACACAAACACAAACACACCACACACAAACACACAGAGAGATACCCCCTCCCAAAAGGAGATAAAACTCAGTTTTAACTTGAGTTTACAAGCTTTGAGCTTTGAGCAAAAGCATTTTTTTAAGTTCTGTTATTGGGTGCATATATAAATCATTTATGCTTAAACAAGGCTTATAATGAAGTTATTTGAACAGTGAATATCTCATCTGCCTAAAGTCAGGGCGAAGCCACTAACCAGCTGTAGGATGGGTATCATTAGGATTTTATCTTTATCCATACAGACCCCTATCAGTCCAGCTCAGACTGTTACTGGTTTAAGAGAGTGAAGTTTATAGCAATTTGCAAAATTTGGAGATTAGTGACAAACTAACCAGTTAGACTACATACAGACAAGCTTTCATTTTAGCTGTTAGTAACAGTTTGCCATGAGCTTAACCAGCGTGCTGTGCTTCCTGTTAAACATGTCATGAGACTGTGGACAACGCTGAAAATATTACTTTACTAACTACTGCTGAACAGGCGCTTTGACAAAGAAAAGGTAAAGGCCAGCAGCTTTTACTTTTCAATGCACTTGTCGTCAACTTGAGTGGCTTATATTCAGCTGGTTCACCTCGACGCCGGTGGATGTAGTGCACTTTTCCTGTCGCCGTACACTGAGTAACACGAAAAATCAGCTGACCCCTTGTGAAATTTCCTAACTGATCAAAACCAAACTGTAAAGACAGCATCAATCCACGCTCAGCTTTGGTCAAGGGGAGACATATGGTAAGATTACATGAATTCATGTAATCTTCTTTGAGGCTACAATTTCAGACTTAACTTAGTCATTCACTAGTGTCTTGGCAGCGTTTATGGGGTTTTAGACAGGTCTCTCACTGGTTTTCTTTCCAGGGTCATTGAAATCTTTGGCTTCCTACCTCTGCCAGGCTTGTTCTGCACAGTGTGGCTCTCCTTGAATTTCTCGGTGACGCTTCTCATTTGAGTTCTTTTGGAAATGCTGTGATAACTTTGTATATCCTTCTCCTGCTTCCTGAGCATCGACAATTTTTTCTTCAAGTCTACAGTGATTTCCTTAGTTTTTGGCATGATGCTTTCTCAAGTGACAGCTCAAATCTTAACTGAAGTTTTTATCCGCGTGTAAAGCAGCTCTTGGCTCTCCTGACTGTAACCTCTCTGTGGCAGCTTCTCACAGACTCAATCAACTCCTCTTCCCCTCCCCCTCAAACACAAACACAACACACACACACACACACACACACACACACACAGAGACCCCCTTCCAAAAAACCCATCAAAGAGTAATACAATGGCTCCATCTATAGGATAAAGTAGAGAGTCGCAACAGGAAGTTACCCCAAAATCTGAGGTTTCAAACAGGAAGTTGGGTTTCCGAACTTTGACGGGCCAGAACCGGCACACGCTTCGACCAAAACTCACAATTTTCGGAGCCAGTCTTCCAAAAATGTCAAGGAGGGGCTGACAACATTTGAAGTGAATCTGGTCACCCGTCTAGAAACTGGACATCACACTATAAAATATGTCATTTCCTGCTATAAATAGGTGGCGCTACAACAATTGTATGAATATTGACATATGGATGTGTGCAGATAGGTACCATTAACAATCCTGTAAAGTTTGATGCAGTTTGGACAAAGTATGGCCGAAATATAGCAAATATAAAGCAACTTCCTGTTTCGTGGCGAGTAATCGAACTTTGAGGGGCCATAACTTCCACGCCCTTCAATGAAAAGTCCGAAACTTTTGCAATTTAACTTCGTCTATGTCTTAAGAACAAATTATCAAATTTTGAAGTCAATCGGATAATGCGTCTAGGACTAGTTCGCGTTCAAGCGACCCCTGGAAATGGCCAAAAACACACAATTTTTTCACCTTCCGGTCAAAATAAAAATACTTTCTGTTGGGTTTAGAATATGGCTCCAAGAGACTTTTTGGTGCGTCATGGGATGTTACATATGTGTGCAGATTTTCAGATTTTTAGGCGCAACGGGCTTGAGGGGCTGTTCCGTTTAAAAATGTAGGTGGCGCTACCGAGGCCATTTTGCCACACCCATGCTCAAGACCCCTAAATTCTTAAATTTTTCGCCGTGCCTGACGCGTCTGCAAATTTTCAGGAGTTTTGACGCATGTTAAGGCCCTCAAAAAGGCGATCAAAGAGGCGGAAAAAAAGAAGAAAAAAAATAATAATAATAATAATAATAATAAAGCTGCGCGCAGCGAACGGGTTCGCACCCGGCGCCCGTCGGGGGAGCGGCGACCGCGGGACCCCGGCAACCGCGGGGTCAACGCAGGTCGCAGGGCACACGCTGGCGTAACAGTTCACACTTCCGAGATGTAAAAATTTAAATAAAAGCTTTTATGCTAATTATTTTCTGTGATAATATTTTTCAGAGCTCATCATCTGTGACAGCTCTTGGCTCTCCTGACTGTAACCTCTCTGTGGCAGCTTCTCACAGACTCAATCAACTCCTCTTCCCCTCCCCCTCAAACACAAACACACAAACACACACACACACACACAGATACCCCCTCCCAAAAGGAGATAAAACTCAGTTTTAACTTGAGTTTACAAGCTTTGAGCTTTGAGCAAAAGCATTTTTTTGCAAGTTCTGTTATTGGGTGCATATATAAATCATTTATGCTTAAACAAGGGTTATAATGAAGTTATTTGAACAGTGAATATCTCATCTGCCTAAAGTCAGGGCGAAGCCACTAACCAGCTGTAGGGATGGGTATCATTAGGATTTTATCTTTATCCATACAGACCCCTATCAGTCCAGCTCAGACTGTTACTGGTTTAAGAGAGTGAAGTTTATAGCAATTTGCAAAATTTGGAGATTAGTGACAAACTAACCAGTTAGACTACATACAGACAAGCTTTCATTTTAGCTGTTAGTAACAGTTTGCCATGAGCTTAACCAGCGTGCTGTGCTTCGTGTTAAACATGTCATGAGACTGTGGACAACGTTTGAGCCAGCTTTGACATCTGCAGATATGAGTTTCTGAGGGGCCTGCTGAGGTTAGATGTGCTGAATAATATCCATTTTCATATCAGAAAAAACACTGCATTAAACATTGTCTTAGCTCACTGAGCTGAGGTCAACAGGTAATATAACCAACCTGTGAGGTGGCTCACCCCCGTAAGATAAACACATAAATGATCCCTGATAGAACCGATAATTAAAGGCACATCAGTGACAGGGAATGCTATTAAAACTAAACTATAAACTGGTGACATTAACTGCAAAAGAAGATTTTTATTGATACATTTCAGGTAGAATTTAGTTTTCAATAAGGAAAATGCTGTAAGAAACCTGAATTTGTTGCAACAAATTTAAAATAAAAGCTTTTATGCTAATTATTTTCTGTGATAATATTTTTCAGAGCTCATCATCTGTGACAGCTCTTGGCTCTCCTGACTGTAACCTCCCTGTGGCAGCTTCTCACAGACTCAATCAACTCCTCTTCCCCTCCCCCCTCAAACACACACACACAGACACACACACACAGAGACCCCCTTCCAAAAACCCATCAAAGAGTAATACAATGGCTCCATCTGTAGGATAAAGTAGAGAGTCGCAACAGGAAGTTACCCCAAAATCTGAGGTTTCAAACAGGAAGTTGGGTTTCCGAACTTTGACGGGCCAGAACCGGCACACGCTTCGACCCAAACTCACAATTTTCGGAGGACTTCTTCCAAAAATTGTCAAGGAGGGGCTGACAACATTTGAAGTGAATCTGGTCACCCGTCTAGAAACTGGACATCACACTATAAAATATGTCATTTCCTGCTATAAATAGGTGGCGCTACAACAATTGTATGAATATTGACATATGGATGTGTGCAGATAGGTACCATTAACAATCCTGTAAAGTTTGATGCAGTTTGGACAAAGTATGGCCGAAATATAGCAAAAATAAAGCAACTTCCTGTTTCGTGGCGAGTAATCGAACTTTGAGGGGCCATAACTTCCACGCCCTTCAACAAAAACTCAAAATCTGCCGCAATTTAACATCGTCTATGTCTTAAGAACATACTATTAAGTTTTGAAGTCAATGGGATAATGCGTCTAGGACTAGTTCGCGTTCAAGCGACCCCTGGAAATGGCCAAAAACACACAATTTTTTCACCTTCCGGTCAAAATAAAAATACTTTCTGTTGGGTTTAGAATATGGCTCCAAGAGACTTTTTGGTGCGTCATGGGATGTTACATATGTGTGCAGATTTTCAGATTTTTAGGCGCAACGGGCTTGAGGGGCTGTTCCGTTTAAAAATGTAGGTGGCGCTACCGAGGGCATTTTACCACGCCCATGCTCAAGACCCCTAAATTATTAAATTTTTCGCCGTGCCTGACGCGTCTGCAAATTTTGGTAAGTTTTCACGCATGTTAAGGCCCTCAAAAAGCCGATCTAAGAGGCGGAAAAAGAAGAAAAAAAATAATAATAATAATAATTAAAGCTGCGAGCAGCGTTGAACGGGCCCTCGCACCCGGCGCCCGTCGGGGAGCGGCGACCGCGGGACCCCGGCAACCGCGGGGTCAACGCAGGTCGCAGGGCACACGCTGGCGTAACAGTTCACACTTCCGAGATGTAAAAATTTTAAATAAAAGCTTTTACGCTAATTATTTTCTGTGATAATATTTTTCAGAGCTCATCATCTGTGACAGCTCTTGGCTCTCTGACTGTAACCTCCCTGTGGCAGCTTCTCACAGACTCAATCAACTCCTCTTCCCCTCCCCCCTCAAACACAAACACAAACACACACACACACACACACACACACACACACAGATACCCCCTCCCAAAAGGAGATAAAACTCAGTTTTAACTTGAGTTTAAAAGCTTTGAGCTTTGAGCAAAAGCATTTTTTTAAGTTCTGTTATTGGGTGCATATATAAATCATTTATGCTTAAACAAGGCTTATAATGAAGTTATTTGAACAGTGAATATCTCATCTGCCTAAAGTCAGGGCGAAGCCACTAACCAGCTGTAGGGATGGGTATCATTAGGATTTTATCTTTATCCATACAGACCCCTATCAGTCCAGCTCAGACTGTTACTGGTTTAAGAGAGTGAAGTTTATAGCAATTTGCAAAATTTGGAGATTAGTGACAAACTAACCAGTTAGACTACATACAGACAAGCTTTCATTTTAGCTGTTAGTAACAGTTTGCCATGAGCTTAACCAGCGTGCTGTGCTTCCTGTTAAACATGTCATGAGACTGTGGACAACGCTGAAAATATTACTTTACTAACTACTTGCCGAACAGGCGCTTTGACAAAGAAAAGGTAAAGGCCAGCAGCTTTTACTTTTCAATGCACTTGTCGTCAACTTGAGTGGCTTATATTCAGCTGGTTCACCTCGACGCCGTGGACCTAGTGCACTTTTCCTGTCGCCGTACACTGAGTAACACGAAAAAATCAGCTGACCCCGTGTGAAATTTCCTAACTGATCAAAACCAAACTGTAAAGACAGCATCAATCCACGCTCAGCTTTGGTCAAGGGGAGACTGATAAGATTACATGAATTCAAAATAACCTACAATTCCTTAAATTAATTTGAAGCCAGTTTAATTTTTTGAGCCAGCTTTGACATCTGCAGATATGAGTTTCTGAAGAGGGGCCTGCTGAGGTTAGATGTGCTGAATAATATCCATTTTCATATCAGAAAAAACACTGCATTAAACATTGTCTTAGCTCACTGAGCTGAGGTCAACAGGTAATATAACCAACCTGTGAGGTGGCTCACCCCCGTAAGATAAACACATAAATGATCCCTGATAGAACCGATAATTAAAGGCACATCAGTGACAGGGAATGCTATTAAAACTAAACTATAAACTGGTGACATTAACTGCAAAAGAAGATTTTTATTGATACATTTCAGGTAGAATTTAGTTTTCAATAAGGAAAATGCTGTAAGAAACCTGAATTTGTTGCAACAAATTTAAAATAAAAGCTTTTATGCTAATTATTTTCTGTGATAATATTTTTCAGAACTCATCATCTGTGACAGCTCATGGCTCTCTTGACTGTAACCTCCCTGTGGCAGCTTCTCACAGACTCAATCAACTCCTCTTCCCCTCCCCCCTCAAACACACACACACAGACACACACACACAGAGACCCCCTTCCAAAAACCCATCAAAGAGTAATACAATGGCTCCATCTGTAGGATAAAGTAGAGAGTCGCAACAGGAAGTTACCCCAAAATCTGAGGTTTCAAACAGGAAGTTGGGTTTCCGAACTTTGACGGGCCAGAACCGGCACACGCTTCGACCCAAACTCACAATTTTCGGAGCCAGTCTTCCAAAAATTGTCAAGGAGGGGCTGACAACATTTGAAGTGAATCTGGTCACCCGTCTAGAAACTGGACATCACACTATAAAATATGTCATTTCCTGCTATAAATAGGTGGCGCTACAACAATTGTATGAATATTGACATATGGATGTGTGCAGATAGGTACCATTAACAATCCTGTAAAGTTTGATGCAGTTTGGACAAAGTATGGCCGAAATATAGCAAAAATAAAGCAACTTCCTGTTTCGTGGCGAGTAATCGAACTTTGAGGGGCCATAACTTCCACGCCCTTCAACAAAAACTCAAAATCTGCCGCAATTTAACATCGTCTATGTCTTAAGAACATACTATTAAGTTTTGAAGTCAATGGGATAATGCGTCTAGGACTAGTTCGCGTTCAAGCGACCCCTGGAAATGGCCAAAAACACACAATTTTTTCACCTTCCGGTCAAAATAAAAATACTTTCTGTTGGGTTTAGAATATGGCTCCAAGAGACTTTTTGGTGCGTCATGGGATGTTACATATGTGTGCAGATTTTCAGATTTTTAGGCGCAACGGGCTTGAGGGGCTGTTCCGTTTAAAAATGTAGGTGGCGCTACCGAGGGCATTTTACCACGCCCATGCTCAAGACCCCTAAATTATTAAATTTTTCGCCGTGCCTGACGCGTCTGCAAATTTTGGTAAGTTTTCACGCATGTTAAGGCCCTCAAAAAGCCGATCTAAGAGGCGGAAAAAGAAGAAAAAAAATAATAATAATAATAATTAAAGCTGCGAGCAGCGTTGAACGGGCCCTCGCACCCGGCGCCCGTCGGGGGAGCGGCGACCGCGGGACCCCGGCAACCGCGGGGTCAACGCAGGTCGCAGGGCACACGCTGGCGTAACAGTTCACACTTCCGAGATGTAAAAATTTTAAATAAAAGCTTTTATGCTAATTATTTTCTGTGATAATATTTTTCAGAGCTCATCATCTGTGACAGCTCTTGGCTCTCCTGACTGTAACCTCTCTGTGGCAGCTTCTCACAGACTCAATCAACTCCTCTTCCCCTCCCCCCTCAAACACAAACACAAACACAACACACACACACACACACAGATACCCCCTCCCAAAAGGAGATAAAACTCAGTTTTAACTTGAGTTTACAAGCTTTGAGCTTTGAGCAAAAGCATTTTTTTAAGTTCTGTTATTGGGTGCATATATAAATCATTTATGCTTAAACAAGGCTTATAATGAAGTTATTTGAACAGTGAATATCTCATCTGCCTAAAGTCAGGGCGAAGCCACTAACCAGCTGTAGGGATGGGTATCATTAGGATTTTATCTTTATCCATACAGACCCCTATCAGTCCAGCTCAGACTGTTACTGGTTTAAGAGAGTGAAGTTTATAGCAATTTGCAAAATTTGGAGATTAGTGACAAACTAACCAGTTAGACTACATACAGACAAGCTTTCATTTTAGCTGTTAGTAACAGTTTGCCATGAGCTTAACCAGCGTGCTGTGCTTCCTGTTAAACATGTCATGAGACTGTGGACAACGCTGAAAATATTACTTTACTAACTACTGGCCGAACAGGCGCTTTACAAAGAAAAGGTAAAGGCCAGCAGCTTTTACTTTTCAATGCACTTGTCGTCAACTTGAGTGGCTTATATTCAGCTGGTTCACCTCGACGCCGGTGGATGTAGACGTGCACTTTTCCTGTCGCCGTACACTGAGTAACATGAAAATCAGCTGACCCCTTGTGAAATTTCCTAACTGATCAAAACCAAACTGTAAAGGGTCAAGGGGAGACATATGGTAAGATTACATGAATTCAAAATAACCTACAATTCCTTCAAATTAATTTGAAGCCAGTTTAATTTTTTGAGCCAGCTTTGACATCTGCAGATATGAGTTTCTGAAGAGGGGCCTGCTGAGGTTAGATGTGCTGAATAATATCCATTTTCATATCAGAAAAAACACTGCATTAAACATTGTCTTAGCTCACTGAGCTGAGGTCAACAGGTAATATAACCAACCTGTGAGGTGGCTCACCCCCGTAAGATAAACACATAAATGATCCCTGATAGAACCGATAATTAAAGGCACATCAGTGACAGGGAATGCTATTAAAACTAAACTATAAACTGGTGACATTAACTGCAAAAGAAGATTTTTATTGATACATTTCAGGTAGAATTTAGTTTTCAATAAGGAAAATGCTGTAAGAAACCTGAATTTGTTGCAACAAATTTAAAATAAAAGCTTTTATGCTAATTATTTTCTGTGATAATATTTTTCAGAGCTCATCATCTGTGACAGCTCATGGCTCTCTTGACTGTAACCTCCCTGTGGCAGCTTCTCACAGACTCAATCAACTCCTCTTCCCCTCCCCCCTCAAACACACACACACAGACACACACACACAGAGACCCCCTTCCAAAAACCCATCAAAGAGTAATACAATGGCTCCATCTGTAGGATAAAGTAGAGAGTCGCAACAGGAAGTTACCCCAAAATCTGAGGTTTCAAACAGGAAGTTGGGTTTCCGAACTTTGACGGGCCAGAACCGGCACACGCTTCGACCCAAACTCACAATTTTCGGAGGACTTCTTCCAAAAATTGTCAAGGAGGGGCTGACAACATTTGAAGTGAATCTGGTCACCCGTCTAGAAACTGGACATCACACTATAAAATATGTCATTTCCTGCTATAAATAGGTGGCGCTACAACAATTGTATGAATATTGACATATGGATGTGTGCAGATAGGTACCATTAACAATCCTGTAAAGTTTGATGCAGTTTGGACAAAGTATGGCCGAAATATAGCAAAAATAAAGCAACTTCCTGTTTCGTGGCGAGTAATCGAACTTTGAGGGGCCATAACTTCCACGCCCTTCAACAAAAACTCAAAATCTGCCGCAATTTAACATCGTCTATGTCTTAAGAACATACTATTAAGTTTTGAAGTCAATGGATAATGCGTCTAGGACTAGTTCGCGTTCAAGCGACCCCTGGAAATGGCCAAAAACACACAATTTTTTCACCTTCCGGTCAAAATAAAAATACTTTCTGTTGGGTTTAGAATATGGCTCCAAGAGACTTTTTGGTGCGTCATGGGATGTTACATATGTGTGCAGATTTTCAGATTTTTAGGCGCAACGGGCTTGAGGGGCTGTTCCGTTTAAAAATGTAGGTGGCGCTACCGAGGGCATTTTACCACGCCCATGCTCAAGACCCCTAAATTATTAAATTTTTCGCCGTGCCTGACGCGTCTGCAAATTTTGGTAAGTTTTCACGCATGTTAAGGCCCTCAAAAAGCCGATCTAAGAGGCGGAAAAAGAAGAAAAAAAATAATAATAATAATAATTAAAGCTGCGAGCAGCGTTGAACGGGCCCTCGCACCCGGCGCCCGTCGGGGGAGCGGCGACCGCGGGACCCCGGCAACCGCGGGGTCAACGCAGGTCGCAGGGCACACGCTGGCGTAACAGTTCACACTTCCCAGATGTAAAAATTTTAAATAAAAGCTTTTATGCTAATTATTTTCTGTGATAATATTTTTCAGAGCTCATCATCTGTGACAGCTCTTGGCTCTCCTGACTGTAACCTCCTGTGGCAGCTTCTCACAGACTCAATCAACTCCTCTTCCCCTCCCCCCTCAGACACACACAGACACACACACACAGAGACCCCCTTCCAAAAACCCATCAAAGAGTAATACAATGGCTCCATCTGTAGGATAAAGTAGAGAGTCGCAACAGGAAGTTACCCCAAAATCTGAGGTTTCAAACAGGAAGTTGGGTTTCCGAACTTTGACGGGCCAGAACCGGCACACGCTTCGACCAAAACTCACAATTTTCGGAGCCAGTCTTCCAAAAATCCTTAAGTCTGTCCTGACAACATTTGAAGTGAATCTGGTCACCCGTCTAGAAACTGGACATCACACTATAAAATATGTCATTTCCTGCTATAAATAGGTGGTGCTACAACAATTGTATGAATATTGACATATGGATGTGTGCAGATAGGTACCATTAACAATCCTGTAAAGTTTGATGCAGTTTGGACAAAGTATGGCCGAAATATAGCAAATTTAAAGCAACTTCCTGTTTTGTGGCGAGTGATCGAACTTTGAGGGGCCATAACTTCCACGCCCTTCAATGAAAAGTCCGAAACTTTTGCAATTTAACTTCGTCTATGTCTTAAGAACAAATTATCAAATTTTGAAGTCAATCGGATAATGCGTCTAGGACTAGTTCGCGTTCAAGCGACCCCTGGAAATGGCCAAAAACACACAATTTTTTCACCTTCCGGTCAAAATAAAAATACTTTCTGTTGGGTTTAGAATATGGCTCCAAGAGACTTTTTGGTGCGTCATGGGATGTTACATATGTGTGCAGATTTTCAGATTTTTAGGCGCAACGGGCTTGAGGGGCTGTTCCGTTAAAAATGTAGGTGGCGCTACCGAGGCCATTTTGCCACACCCATGCTCAAGACCCCTAAATTCTTAAATTTTTCGCCGTGCCTGACGCGTCTGCAAATTTTCAGGAGTTTTGACGCATTTAAGGCCCTCAAAAAGGCGATCAAAGAGGCGGAAAAAGAAGAAAAAAAATAATAATAATAATAATAATAATAATAAAAGCGCGAGCAGCGTTGAACGGGCCCTCGCACCCGGCGCCCGTCGGGGGAGCGGCGACCGCGGGACCCCGGCAACCGCGGGTCAACGCAGGTCGCAGGGCACACGCTGGCGTAACAGTTCACACTTCCGAGATGTAAAAATTTTAAATAAAAGCTTTTATGCTAATTATTTTCTGTGATAATATTTTTCAGAGCTCATCATCTGTGACAGCTCTTGGCTCTCCTGACTGTAACCTCTCTGTGGCAGCTTCTCACAGACTCAATCAACTCCTCTTCCCCTCCCCCCTCAAACACACACAAACACACACACACACACACAGATACCCCCTCCCAAAAGGAGATAAAACTCAGTTTTAACTTGAGTTTACAAGCTTTGAGCTTTGAGCAAAAGCATTTTTTTAAGTTCTGTTATTGGGTGCATATATAAATCATTTATGCTTAAACAAGGCTTATAATGAAGTTATTTGAACAGTGAATATCTCATCTGCCTAAAGTCAGGGCGAAGCCACTAACCAGCTGTAGGGATGGGTATCATTAGGATTTTATCTTTATCCATACAGACCCCTATCAGTCCAGCTCAGACTGTTACTGGTTTAAGAGAGTGAAGTTTATAGCAATTTGCAAAATTTGGAGATTAGTGACAAACTAACCAGTTAGACTACATACAGACAAGCTTTCATTTTAGCTGTTAGTAACAGTTTGCCATGAGCTTAACCAGCGTGCTGTGCTTCCTGTTAAACATGTCATGAGACTGTGGACAACGCTGAAAATATTACTTTACTAACTACTGGCCGAACAGGCGCTTTTACAAAGAAAAGGTAAAGGCCAGCAGCTTTTACTTTTCAATGCACTTGTCGTCAACTTGAGTGGCTTATATTCAGCTGGTTCACCTCGACGCCGGTGGACCTAGTGCACTTTTCCTGTCGCCGTACACTGAGTAACACGAAAAAAATCAGCTGACCCCGTGTGAAATTTCCTAACTGATCAAAACCAAACTGTAAAGACAGCATCAATCCACGCTCAGCTTTGGTCAAGGGGAGACATATGGTAAGATTACATGAATTCATGTAATCTTCTTTGAGGCTACAATTTCAGACTTAACTAAGTCATTCACTAGTGTCTTGCAGCGTTTATGGGTTCTTTAGACAGGTCTCTCACTGGTTTTCTTTCCAGGGTCATTGAAATCTTTGGCTTCCTACCTCTGCCAGGCTTGTTCTGCACAGTGTGGCTCTCCTTGAATTTCTCGGTGACGTTTCTCATTTGAGTTCTTGACGCTTGGAAATGCTGTTATAACTTTGTATATCCTTCTCCTGCTTCCTGAGCATCGACAATTCTTCAAGTCTACAGTGATTTCCTTAGTTTTTGGCATGATGCTTTCTCAAGTGACAGCTCAAATCTTAACTGAAGTTTTTATACCGCGTGTAAAGCAGCTCTTGGCTCTCCTGACTGTAACCTCTCTGTGGCAGCTTCTCACAGACTCAATCAACTCCTCTTCCCCTCCCCCCTCAAACACAAACACACACACACACACACACACACACACACACACAGAGACCCCCTTCCAAAAACCCATCAAAGAGTAATACAATGGCTCCATCTATAGGATAAAGTAGAGAGTCGCAACAGGAAGTTACCCCAAAATCTGAGGTTTCAAACAGGAAGTTGGGTTTCCGAACTTTGACGGGCCAGAACCGGCACACGCTTCGACCAAAACTCACAATTTTCGGAGCCAGTCTTCCAAAAATCCTCAAGGAGGGGCTGACAACATTTGAAGTGAATCTGGTCACCCGTCTAGAAACTGGACATCACACTATAAAATATGTCATTTCCTGCTATAAATAGGTGGCGCTACAACAATTGTATGAATATTGACATATGGATGTGTGCAGATAGGTACCATTAACAATCCTGTAAAGTTTGATGCAGTTTGGACAAAGTATGGCCGAAATATAGCAAAATAAAGCAACTTCCTGTTTCGTGGCGAGTAATCGAACTTTGAGGGGCCATAACTTCCACGCCCTTCAATGAAAAGTCAAAACTTTTGCAATTTAACTTCGTCTATGTCTTAAGAACAAATTATCAAATTTTGAAGTCAATCGGATAATGCGTCTAGGACTAGTTCGCGTTCAAGCGACCCCTGGAAATGGCCAAAAACACACAATTTTTTCACCTTCCGGTCAAAATAAAAATACTTTCTGTTGGGTTTAGAATATGGCTCCAAGAGACTTTTTGGTGCGTCATGGGATGTTACATATGTGTGCAGATTTTCAGATTTTTAGGCGCAACGGGCTTGAGGGGCTGTTCCGTTTAAAAATGTAGGTGGCGCTACCGAGGCCATTTTGCCACACCCATGCTCAAGACCCCTAAATTATTAAATTTTTCGCCGTGCCTGACGCGTCTGCAAATTTTCAGGAGTTTTGACGCATGTTAAGGCCCTCAAAAAGCGATCAAAGAGGCGGAAAAAGAAGAAAAAAAATAATAATAATAATAATTAAAGCTGCGAGCAGCGTTGAACGGGCCCTCGCACCCGGCGCCCGTCGGGGGAGCGGCGACCGCGGGACCCCGGCAACCGCGGGGTCAACGCAGGTCGCAGGGCACACGCTGGCGTAACAGTTCACACTTCCGAGATGTAAAAATTTTAAATAAAAGCTTTTATGCTAATTATTTTCTGTGATAATATTTTTCAGAGCTCATCATCTGTGACAGCTCTTGGCTCTCCTGACTGTAACCTCTCTGTGGCAGCTTCTCACAGACTCAATCAACTCCTCTTCCCCTCCCCCCTCAAACACAAACACAAACACAAACACACACACACACACAGATACCCCTCCCAAAAGGAGATAAAACTCAGTTTTAACTTGAGTTTACAAGCTTTGAGCTTTGAGCAAAAGCATTTTTTTGCAAGTTCTGTTATTGGGTGCATATATAAATCATTTATGCTTAAACAAGGGTTATAATGAAGTTATTTGAACAGTGAATATCTCATCTGCCTAAAGTCAGGGCGAAGCCACTAACCAGCTGTAGGGATGGGTATCATTAGGATTTTATCTTTATCCATACAGACCCCTATCAGTCCAGCTCAGACTGTTACTGGTTTAAGAGAGTGAAGTTTATAGCAATTTGCAAAATTTGGAGATTAGTGACAAACTAACCAGTTAGACTACATACAGACAAGCTTTCATTTTAGCTGTTAGTAACAGTTTGCCATGAGCTTAACCAGCGTGCTGTGCTTCGTGTTAAACATGTCATGAGACTGTGGACAACGTTTGAGCCAGCTTTGACATCTGCAGATATGAGTTTCTGAAGAGGGGCCTGCTGAGGTTAGATGTGCTGAATAATATCCATTTTCATATCAGAAAAAACACTGCATTAAACATTGTCTTAGCTCACTGAGCTGAGGTCAACAGGTAATATAACCAACCTGTGAGGTGGCTCACCCCCGTAAGATAAACACATAAATGATCCCTGATAGAACCGATAATTAAAGGCACATCAGTGACAGGGAATGCTATTAAAACTAAACTATAAACTGGTGACATTAACTGCAAAAGAAGATTTTTATTGATACATTTCAGGTAGAATTTAGTTTTCAATAAGGAAAATGCTGTAAGAAACCTGAATTTGTTGCAACAAATTTAAAATAAAAGCTTTTATGCTAATTATTTTCTGTGATAATATTTTTCAGAGCTCATCATCTGTGACAGCTCTTGGCTCTCCTGACTGTAACCTCCCTGTGGCAGCTTCTCACAGACTCAATCAACTCCTCTTCCCCTCCCCCCTCAAACACACACACACAGACACACACACACAGAGACCCCCTTCCAAAAACCCATCAAAGAGTAATACAATGGCTCCATCTGTAGGATAAAGTAGAGAGTCGCAACAGGAAGTTACCCCAAAATCTGAGGTTTCAAACAGGAAGTTGGGTTTCCGAACTTTGACGGGCCAGAACCGGCACACGCTTCGACCCAAACTCACAATTTTCGGAGGACTTCTTCCAAAAATTGTCAAGGAGGGGCTGACAACATTTGAAGTGAATCTGGTCACCCGTCTAGAAACTGGACATCACACTATAAAATATGTCATTTCCTGCTATAAATAGGTGGCGCTACAACAATTGTATGAATATTGACATATGGATGTGTGCAGATAGGTACCATTAACAATCCTGTAAAGTTTGATGCAGTTTGGACAAAGTATGGCCGAAATATAGCAAAAATAAAGCAACTTCCTGTTTCGTGGCGAGTAATCGAACTTTGAGGGGCCATAACTTCCACGCCCTTCAACAAAAACTCAAAATCTGCCGCAATTTAACATCGTCTATGTCTTAAGAACATACTATTAAGTTTTGAAGTCAATGGATAATGCGTCTAGGACTAGTTCGCGTTCAAGCGACCCCTGGAAATGGCCAAAAACACACAATTTTTTCACCTTCCGGTCAAAATAAAAATACTTTCTGTTGGGTTTAGAATATGGCTCCAAGAGACTTTTTGGTGCGTCATGGGATGTTACATATGTGTGCAGATTTTCAGATTTTTAGGCGCAACGGGCTTGAGGGGCTGTTCCGTTTAAAAATGTAGGTGGCGCTACCGAGGGCATTTTACCACGCCCATGCTCAAGACCCCTAAATTATTAAATTTTTCGCCGTGCCTGACGCGTCTGCAAATTTTGGTAAGTTTTCACGCATGTTAAGGCCCTCAAAAAGCCGATCTAAGAGGCGGAAAAAGAAGATAATAATAATAATAATAAATAATTAAAGCTGCGAGCAGCGTTGAACGGGCCCTCGCACCCGGCGCCGTCGGGGAGCGGCGACCGCGGGACCCCGGCAACCGCGGGGTCAACGCAGGTCGCAGGGCACACGCTGGCGTAACAGTTCACACTTCCCAGATGTAAAAATTTTAAATAAAAGCTTTTATGCTAATTATTTTCTGTGATAATATTTTTCAGAGCTCATCATCTGTGACAGCTCTTGGCTCTCCTGACTGTAACCTCTCTGTGGCAGCTTCTCACAGACTCAATCAACTCCTCTTCCCCTCCCCCTCAAACACAAACACAACACACACACACACACACAGATACCCCCTCCCAAAAGGAGATAAAACTCAGTTTTAACTTGAGTTTACAAGCTTTGAGCTTTGAGCAAAAGCATTTTTTTGCAAGTTCTGTTATTGGGTGCATATATAAATCATTTATGCTTAAACAAGGTTATAATGAAGTTATTTGAACAGTGAATATCTCATCTGCCTAAAGTCAGGGCGAAGCCACTAACCAGCTGTAGGGATGGGTATCATTAGGATTTTATCTTTATCCATACAGACCCCTATCAGTCCAGCTCAGACTGTTACTGGTTTAAGAGAGTGAAGTTTATAGCAATTTGCAAAATTTGGAGATTAGTGACAAACTAACCAGTTAGACTACATACAGACAAGCTTTCATTTTAGCTGTTAGTAACAGTTTGCCATGAGCTTAACCAGCGTGCTGTGCTTCGTGTTAAACATGTCATGAGACTGTGGACAACGTTTGAGCCAGCTTTGACATCTGCAGATATGAGTTTCTGAAGAGGGGCCTGCTGAGGTTAGATGTGCTGAATAATATCCATTTTCATATCAGAAAAAACACTGCATTAAACATTGTCTTAGCTCACTGAGCTGAGGTCAACAGGTAATATAACCAACCTGTGAGGTGGCTCACCCCCGTAAGATAAACACATAAATGATCCCTGATAGAACCGATAATTAAAGGCACATCAGTGACAGGGAATGCTATTAAAACTAAACTATAAACTGGTGACATTAACTGCAAAAGAAGATTTTTATTGATACATTTCAGGTAGAATTTAGTTTTCAATAAGGAAAATGCTGTAAGAAACCTGAATTTGTTGCAACAAATTTAAAATAAAAGCTTTTATGCTAATTATTTTCTGTGATAATATTTTTCAGAGCTCATCATC
Organism: Lates calcarifer; assembly: GCF_001640805.2. Taxonomy (NCBI): domain Eukaryota; kingdom Metazoa; phylum Chordata; class Actinopteri; family Centropomidae; genus Lates; species Lates calcarifer. The sequence continues at coordinate 3,550 of NW_026117213.1, read as the reverse complement.
TGTGACAGCTCTTGGCTCTCCTGACTGTAACCTCCCTGTGGCAGCTTCTCACAGACTCAATCAACTCCTCTTCCCCTCCCCCCTCAAACACACACACACAGACACACACACACAGAGACCCCCTTCCAAAAACCCATCAAAGAGTAATACAATGGCTCCATCTGTAGGATAAAGTAGAGAGTCGCAACAGGAAGTTACCCCAAAATCTGAGGTTTCAAACAGGAAGTTGGGTTTCCGAACTTTGACGGGCCAGAACCGGCACACGCTTCGACCCAAACTCACAATTTTCGGAGGACTTCTTCCAAAAATTGTCAAGGAGGGGCTGACAACATTTGAAGTGAATCTGGTCACCCGTCTAGAAACTGGACATCACACTATAAAATATGTCATTTCCTGCTATAAATAGGTGGCGCTACAACAATTGTATGAATATTGACATATGGATGTGTGCAGATAGGTACCATTAACAATCCTGTAAAGTTTGATGCAGTTTGGACAAAGTATGGCCGAAATATAGCAAAAATAAAGCAACTTCCTGTTTCGTGGCGAGTAATCGAACTTTGAGGGGCCATAACTTCCACGCCCTTCAACAAAAACTCAAAATCTGCCGCAATTTAACATCGTCTATGTCTTAAGAACATACTATTAAGTTTTGAAGTCAATCGGATAATGCGTCTAGGACTAGTTCGCGTTCAAGCGACCCCTGGAAATGGCCAAAAACACACAATTTTTTCACCTTCCGGTCAAAATAAAAATACTTTCTGTTGGGTTTAGAATATGGCTCCAAGAGACTTTTTGGTGCGTCATGGGATGTTACATATGTGTGCAGATTTTCAGATTTTTAGGCGCAACGGGCTTGAGGGGCTGTTCCGTTTAAAAATGTAGGTGGCGCTACCGAGGGCATTTTACCACGCCCATGCTCAAGACCCCTAAATTATTAAATTTTTCGCCGTGCCTGACGCGTCTGCAAATTTTGGTAAGTTTTCACGCATGTTAAGGCCCTCAAAAAGCCGATCTAAGAGGCGGAAAAAGAAGAAAAAAATAATAATAATAATAATAATAATAATAATAATAATTGCAAATGCTGCGAGCAGCGTTGAACGGGCCCTCGCACCCGGCGCCCGTCGGGGAGCGGCGACCGCGGGACCCCGGCAACCGCGGGGTCAACGCAGGTCGCAGGGCACACGCTGGCGTAACAGTTCACACTTCCGAGATGTAAAAATTTAAATAAAAGCTTTTATGCTAATTATTTTCTGTGATAATATTTTTCAGAGCTCATCATCTGTGACAGCTCTTGGCTCTCCTGACTGTAACCTCTCTGTGGCAGCTTCTCACAGACTCAATCAACTCCTCTTCCCCTCCCCCCTCAAACACAAAACACAACACAAACACACACACACACACACAGATACCCCCTCCCAAAAGGAGATAAAACTCAGTTTTAACTTGAGTTTACAAGCTTTGAGCTTTGAGCAAAAGCATTTTTTTGCAAGTTCTGTTATTGGGTGCATATATAAATCATTTATGCTTAAACAAGGGTTATAATGAAGTTATTTGAACAGTGAATATCTCATCTGCCTAAAGTCAGGGCGAAGCCACTAACCAGCTGTAGGGATGGGTATCATTAGGATTTTATCTTTATCCATACAGACCCCTATCAGTCCAGCTCAGACTGTTACTGGTTTAAGAGAGTGAAGTTTATAGCAATTTGCAAAATTTGGAGATTAGTGACAAACTAACCAGTTAGACTACATACAGACAAGCTTTCATTTTAGCTGTTAGTAACAGTTTGCCATGAGCTTAACCAGCGTGCTGTGCTTCGTGTTAAACATGTCATGAGACTGTGGACAACGTTTGAGCCAGCTTTGACATCTGCAGATATGAGTTTCTGAAGAGGGGCCTGCTGAGGTTAGATGTGCTGAATAATATCCATTTTCATATCAGAAAAAACACTGCATTAAACATTGTCTTAGCTCACTGAGCTGAGGTCAACAGGTAATATAACCAACCTGTGAGGTGGCTCACCCCCGTAAGATAAACACATAAATGATCCCTGATAGAACCGATAATTAAAGGCACATCAGTGACAGGAATGCTATTAAAACTAAACTATAAACTGGTGACATTAACTGCAAAGAAGATTTTTATTGATACATTTCAGGTAGAATTTAGTTTTCAATAAGGAAAATGCTGTAAGAAACCTGAATTTGTTGCAACAAATTTAAAATAAAAGCTTTTATGCTAATTATTTTCTGTGATAATATTTTTCAGAGCTCATCATCTGTGACAGCTCTTGGCTCTCCTGACTGTAACCTCCCTGTGGCAGCTTCTCACAGACTCAATCAACTCCTCTTCCCCTCCCCCCTCAAACACACACACACAGACACACACACACAGAGACCCCCTTCCAAAAACCCATCAAAGAGTAATACAATGGCTCCATCTGTAGGATAAAGTAGAGAGTCGCAACAGGAAGTTACCCCAAAATCTGAGGTTTCAAACAGGAAGTTGGGTTTCCGAACTTTGACGGGCCAGAACCGGCACACGCTTCGACCCAAACTCACAATTTTCGGAGGACTTCTTCCAAAAATTGTCAAGGAGGGCTGACAACATTTGAAGTGAATCTGGTCACCCGTCTAGAAACTGGACATCACACTATAAAATATGTCATTTCCTGCTATAAATAGGTGGCGCTACAACAATTGTATGAATATTGACATATGGATGTGTGCAGATAGGTACCATTAACAATCCTGTAAAGTTTGATGCAGTTTGGACAAAGTATGGCCGAAATATAGCAAAAATAAAGCAACTTCCTGTTTCGTGGCGAGTAATCGAACTTTGAGGGGCCATAACTTCCACGCCCTTCAACAAAAACTCAAAATCTGCCGCAATTTAACATCGTCTATGTCTTAAGAACATACTATTAAGTTTTGAAGTCAATGGGATAATGCGTCTAGGACTAGTTCGCGTTCAAGCGACCCCTGGAAATGGCCAAAAACACACAATTTTTTCACCTTCCGGTCAAAATAAAAATACTTTCTGTTGGGTTTAGAATATGGCTCCAAGAGACTTTTTGGTGCGTCATGGGATGTTACATATGTGTGCAGATTTTCAGATTTTTAGGCGCAACGGGCTTGAGGGGCTGTTCCGTTTAAAAATGTAGGTGGCGCTACCGAGGGCATTTTACCACGCCCATGCTCAAGACCCCTAAATTATTAAATTTTTCGCCGTGCCTGACGCGTCTGCAAATTTTGGTAAGTTTTCACGCATGTTAAGGCCCTCAAAAAGCGATCTAAGAGGCGGAAAAAGAAGAAAAAAAATAATAATAATAATAATTAAAGCTGCGAGCAGCGTTGAACGGGCCCTCGCACCCGGCGCCCGTCGGGGGAGCGGCGACCGCGGACCCGGCAACCGCGGGGTCAACGCAGGTCGCAGGGCACACGCTGGCGTAACAGTTCACACTTCCAGATGTAAAAATTTTAAATAAAAGCTTTTATGCTAATTATTTTCTGTGATAATATTTTTCAGAGCTCATCATCTGTGACAG
>NW_026117212.1:0-26739 GCF_001640805.2 Lates calcarifer | reverse complement strand
TCACAAATATTAGGGGTGTTTTTGAATTTGACAGTGGTTTTTGGCCAAACATAAACAGCATATTTCATATCATTATTAGTTTATTTGGTTACTACTGACATCCACACACAAGTTCTAGAGGTCCACTTATGAGATTTCTATGGCATTACATGTCTAGAAACTATCTAAACCTATGTACACTTAACATGTCTGTATTAACCCTGAGCTGCAGTGGGCTGATCGTAAGACAAAGAATACATTTTATTGTACAGATGAATTAGTCATTTTTATACAGAACAATGATTGCATACTTTGTCCCCTATCTCTACATTGAAATCACATTATGAGGGAATGCCTTCTAAGCCAGTATGGACAAGAGGAACAATTGCAGCATATAAATGGGTATACGAATGTTGTTTTACAACCAACTGTATTTATGTACTAATAAAACTAATTTGCAAAAAAAACATGTTTTGAAAACATGCAGGCTGTAATATGTTTTCTATTAACCTAATGAGAAATGTTGTTAATGAATGTAAATGTCTAAATGATAGCATTTCATTAGTTTTCTACCAAAATATCTGATCTTGCTCTAGTGCAATATCCACTTGTAGTGACTACAGCATTATGAAACTTAACTAAACTTAACTTACAGTTAGGTTTAGACTCAGCACTTGGTTAAGGTTAGGGAATGATTACAGTCAGACAGAACCTGTTTAATGACATTTAACCAAAGCCACCATCCTTGCCTAACCATGTGTTAACTAAATGTAGTGCTCTATTCACTCAGTGAAAACATAATTTGTAGGAGCCATGGTAGTGTTTTAAGACAGTTGTATCCTTTGATTATAAAAGAATTTAACACAAGGTGGAGAGTATCAATGTGTGGCTCCACCTTGGTTGAGTCTTTTCAACTTTTCACCAGCAATGAGTGTCAATGAACTTTATGACCAGCAGAGCACCAAATGGATGTCAGCAGCTTAGTGTTATGGAATGTTCACACATACAGGATCTAAAGCAGGGAGAGCAATAGGTTGCTGTTCATTATGAATGAGGCCTGGTGTGGTGAGGTGATGGTGCTGTACATGCTACATAAGCCAAGGAAGAAATTTCAGTGTATCCAGAATTACATCTCCCTCACTCATGGACAGCCGAAGCTGTCTTTACATAGAGATCTCTCTAGCCAAGAGCAATTCAAACACAATATTCTATCAGCCACTGTAAACTGCAGAGTAATGAGAAAAAACAGCAGCAGCTGAGGACTTTTTATGTCATGAAAATCCAGAAGTTATTTAGTTTTTTAATAGTTAGTTTTTAGTTTAGTTATTATTTATTACAGTTAAATTTCCCCGTGTAACTTTAGCCTTACCAGGACTTACCTACTACCTTCATGCTGCAAGACTGTACATGCATGCAACAATCCTCTAACACGTGAGCTACTGTCTCACTATATTAAAGCCAGATTAGTATAGTTTAATTCTGTAAACAACAACCTTACGTCAACAACCTTTATAAAAATCTTAACCATTACCATCACAAGTGTATCATTCAGAGATATTGTTTGTTCAGTATGTAAGTTATGAATAGTACATTGCATTCAGAAAGTATACAGACCCCTTCACCTTTTTCACATTTTGTCATGTTTCAGCCTTATGCTAAAATATAAAAAACATTTTCCCCTCATTTTAAATAAATTCATTACAAAGCAAAAAACTGAAATATCACAAATATCACTGACATAAGTATTCAGACCCTTTGCTATGGCATTTGAAATTTAGCTCAGGTTCCTTCCATTTCTATTGATCATCTTTGAGGTGTTTCTATCTGAGCTGTGCAGGCACTTTCCTTCGACCTCTGATATGCATTGTCAGCTGTAAGACCTTATATAGACAGGTGTGTGCCCTTCCAAATCATGTCCAGTCCATGACTTTAGACTCTAATCTAGGTGATGTTTACATTTACAACATCCATACATGTAAAATTCCTTTTTACTATGTCAATATGGGGTACTGATTGTAGATTGATGGGGAAATCCATCCATTATCTATACCACTTATCCGTTATGGGTTGCTGGGGGGCTGGAGCCTCCAGCTGTCATTGGGCGAGAGGCGGGGTACACCCTGTACGGGTGATGAGGGAAAATGTGTTTTTTAGTTCTAGCATAATGCTGTAACATGTACGTGGACCTGTGCTCATTTACAGATGGCACATGCTCCTTTGAGCCACTTTGTCAAACTCATAGACAGTACTTCCTGGTCATCAAAGACTGTTTCCATAAGAGACTGTGATGCAGCATAATTGGACAATTAATTGACAAATGAAGAACTGCAAAACATACAACATTTAAAAATCAAACTCAAGTAAAGTTTAAAACTAGTTGGACATAGACTCATTAATGTTCTAATGTTTTGACAGATTAACTTGTATTAGCTTAATGTTGCTTAAACAACAGATTAACTTGTATTAGCTTAATGTTGCTTAAACAAAGTACTGCATTACATTTCTCCAGTTTCTTATCTTTCTTACTTTCCTTAAAACTTTATTATATACAAAATACTTCATCAATCATTTTTGTTGCCTCTGGACTGTCAAGCTATTGATTTACTTGATAAATTTATTGGTATAGTGCATAGCCAGACACTTTTATGTAACTGAGAAAAAGCAAAAAGAAGAGGAGCCTAGAACAAGGCCTTGTGATACCCAACACAGAGTGGGCCAATGTTCAATTGGGTATTGAGTGTTTTTATTTTAGGTCCGGTTAAACTACATCACACATTTATTACCAGATTCTCACTTCATCAAGATTAAGATATTAAAGACATGTTTCATTGGAATGAAGGACCTTGTGTTTGCCAATGTACCACATGTTACCTAAATCAACTCTCAATCACTTCTTTAACACTGTGAATCCTAAATTACATCCCTGCTACTGAACATCAACGTTAATTCCCTCATCTAGTGTAATGAAATGATTCCACATGACACTCCAATTGGTGCCTTTGGAGCTCTGCCCATCAGAGGGCCCTGTCACACTGGCTTTAAAATAGACGTGAAATAAAAATGAAATTGGCAAGGCAAAATTCACCAGGAAAATTACTTTTTTGATTTAAGAATCCTTACAGCTCTCCTTTCTTGTGTTATTATTCATTGATATATGGTGCTGAAAAATTGACATTTGACAAAAACAAGTAAAAAATAAAAAGCTTCCTTTTATACAGTATGTCCCACAACAGTGTAAAATGTATTTATTTATCAAAGAAATGTAAAAGGGCATACAATATACACAACAAAACTGTAATATGTAGACTGTGAGTCAGTACCCTGCCCTGTCTGTCACTGGCAGCCAGCCATTGACTCTGTGCCTGAATGTAGTTAGAGATATGTGAATGTTGTGAGATCACATACATTTATAGACATCTCTCATTGATGAATGTGCCTGCATATGTGGTGGATGGGCATGCAGCTCATGAGAATCTCATGGAGGAGACAAATGTCCATGTTTTTATTTGGTGTTTAGTAGTTGTTTTAGTCTAGATTTTCAACCTTGATTTTCATTGTATTTTCAATACTTTGATCTGAAGTTATTTCAGTGTTCTGCTATTTTGACCATAACTGTAGACAATGAGGTATTTGATGCTACTTTATACACAAAAAAGCTTTCTAATGATAGAATTATTTTTCAAGCAGAAATGTGGAGTGCTGGACAATTATCCTGTGCTAATAAAAGACTTTCAAGAGACTGTGTTTTGACAGTCAGTCATGTGTTTGTTAGTGTAATATTTGAATTGTTAAATGGGGATAGCTATGAAAGCCGTATCCCTGATTGGGAAAAAGCTGATTTTAGGGTTAGTGGATTAGGTCAGGGTTTAGGGTTAGGTAGAATGTGATTTTAAATATTATAACAAGAAATATTTTTAAAAAGGATCAAGGAAAAAACTGGTTTAAACACAGCCGCTTAAAAATAAAATAATGAAAAGATGGCCATTTGCAGTACTAAAAAAACAGATGACAAATAATGACTTTAAAATGGCTAAACTCACCACTAAAAGGTTCAAATACAATAAAACAGCAGGCCAGGAAAAATAAAAACAACCACTAACAAATGTCCTTTAAAAGTCTATGCCAGAACCCAATGTTCATACAAGTTGTCCTACTATTTCTCCTGGGAGAAGAGCTGGAGATGGACAGTATGGCCTTTAACACCTTTAAAAAAGACAGAGTTGCATATCATCCAATCCTGAGCTACAGGGCGTGTGGTGTGCAATTAGTAATGTAGTCTCTCATCAAGCCAGTCCTCAATCCAAGCAATATGTGAAACACACATCATATAATAAAATTCAATTTAAAAAAATCACACAGTAAAATAATCCAGCATGCAATAATCATGCTAAAATTGTTCATAATAGAAACACTGCAACCAAATAGATTTAAACAACAAACTCCAAACTAAAATCAGACAAATAAAATGTGGATAGATTTTATAGGAACCAGGTTTGTTTAAAAATATACCCCACCTTTACATTTCTAGTCATAATAGTTAAGATAAGACCAAATGCTATGAGACACAAGATGATTTGACAAATCATCATTATCTGATGACCTGAAATTGAGAATTGGATGCCAACTTGTGATTTTTCATCCTATTGGGCTACCCATGGTGGTGATTAAAGAATGAAGAATCATCATGTCAACGGTCACAGTCCAGCTATCAGTTTCCATTGATCTAGTGGGCACATTGCTGAAACAGACTGATCTGATGCCTTACAATAATATCCCTGCCAAAATAAAAAATTAGGAATACACATCTGCCACTAGATCAATTCAGCCTCGTTTTCGCAGCCACAAAACAAACAAAAGAGGAGAAACAATTATCTTGTCACCCTGGTACCTAATTATACACCACTGAAGAGGTCCATGGTCCTTTCAGTAAGGCAGAGTTTATCAGCGGTGGTATTTAGTTAGGACTGAGGAGCTTTGTATTAGCTGTCACTGATAACTGTCACAGCAGATCACAGACATACAAAACAAGGTCACACTTCAGCACTGCTGGCTGTTCACATGATACTAACAATAACAGAGTAATTCTAGATTCATGAACAGCTTACAACAGGAGATATGTCTGTCTTTTTATCATCTGTCTCCACTACATATTTGTTTTGTGTGAGTGTCAGAGTTTGTCATTAAGAGACTGCAAAACAGGTAACAGATCTTATCTGTACAGGGTTTTCCTGGAATGCCTGTTACATTAGGCAGTGTGTTGTGTGTGAGTGTAAAACTTGGTGGTGTTAGACTGATCAACCCTATCAATAGATATCAATAGGTGCATGACTGTGGCCCATTAAGTTAGTGATCAGTTTGTGTCATGGGACTGATCTGCTAGGTTTGGCATTTAATGTGTGCACGGGGAAATTTTGGTTAACAGAGGCACAAGAAGGAAAATTATCCTACCCTACATCATCAGGACCACACAATCTGTCTGCTCCTTCAAACTGTGACCAGGGGTTGGGAACTTTCCATGTGAATTAATGGGAATATATGGAAATTAATGGAAATATAGGGGAATCAACGGGAATAAACTGGAAATTTGCAGAATTGCAGGTCAGCCTATAACAGGGAACTAAAATACAGACAGAGAGTTTTTGATTCTCCTTTTGTTTTGTGTTGATCTTTAATAAATTATTAGAGTCTGCACTTTGGGTCCATTTCCTGTTTCCTGAACCCACATCGTGACAATAAAAACATTTTGGATTTGAATATTTTCATTCTCATCCTTGGATTAGTACATAGAGCAGTTAATATTTCAATGAACTCTTAAACGGTAATGCTCCATCACTTTTTACATGTATGTACTGAAACCTGGACTTATGTTTGACTTTCCAAAATTCTATTGCAAATCAAATTGCAATTGCAATATCTGTCAGAAAAATTGCAATTAGGTATTCCCATAAATCGTTCAGATATGCTGATATGCCAAACTAATTGATTTAGGTGTCACCAATGTAGAGATATGTCTGTTGCATGAGTGTGTGTGTGTGTGTGTGTGTGTAGCACAGGAGACACACTGGAGCACAACAAGGTAAGGAAGCAAGACCAGCACAGACAAACACTGGAGCAGAGGGGACAAACGAGTCAGTACGGGCATAGGAGAAAACACAAGAGTTATACTTTATTCAGATGATAAGGCTGAGTGACCGAGAGTAAATATCAGGGATTGCTGGAGGGTCAGAGAACTGGAAACCTTCCCCCTGGCCCAGGGGCTGAAGAGCCAGGCAGGGCCACTAGAGAGCAGTCCAAAATGGGACCCCTCTAGAGGCTGAGCAGGAGGGCGAAGCCAGCAGTTCCCTTCTGAAGCCACCTTTGGGAGACAAGGAACAGGAATTGGCCGGGGTGTCGACTGGAGAACTGGTTTGGCCAACACAGTTTGTGTTGGCCAAACCACCAACTGGGGATCAGGTGCTGATGTCAGCGCTGGTGTCAGCCAGGCTGCTAACTGGAGATCTGGAGCTGGTGTTGATTGGGCCACCAACAGGAGACAAGGGGCAGGAACTGGTCAGACCACTGACTAAATCTGGAGCTGGTGTTAGCCAAGCTACCAACAGGAGGTCCAGGTCTGGTGTCAGCCAGGCCACTGACAGTAGATCAGGAGCTGTTGCTGGCTGGGCTGACGAGGAGCGACAAGGCATGGCAGGAGTTGGCCAGACTGCCAACAGAAGAAGCAGAAGGAGCAGAAGAGATTCACACTGGAACAGGCAAATTATCACAGGAACTGACACAGGAGAAGACAAAATGTTGACTAGGTTCATTTGATGATGGAACAGGCCGATGGGGTTTTGGATCACTGGGCAGTGGAGGCTCTGAGCCACTGGGCAGCAGAGGCTCTGGATAGCTGGGCAGCAGAGGCTCAGTGTTGTTAGGCAGCTGGAGTTCTGGAAAGCTGGGCAGCTGGGATTCAGGTTTGCTAGACAGCAGAGGTTCTGGGTAGCTGGGCAGCAGAGGCTCAGGGTCACTGGGCAGCAGAGGCTCGGGGTTGCTAGGCAGCTGGGGTCCTATGTAGCAGGTTCATAGGGGGTTCATAGCCTGAAGTCTGGGGCTGAGGCTTGGACTTGTAGCTTGAAACCAGGAGGTGAGATTCTGGTTGGTAGGTGGAAACCTGGGGGTTAGGCTTAACAAAGTTCTGGAGCTAGTCTGGTAAGAATTCTATCAGCCCTGGCTTTTGAGAAACCTCCCAGCTCTTTTAAGTACAGCCTCATTGTGTTCATGGCAGATGTCTTTTCTCCACAACACAGATTATTCAATTAACAGGGAATAGTGTCTGCTGGGACCATTCTGGCCATTGCTTTAAGCAGGCTAAGAGACAGGGAAAAGCTTATTTTTGTTTAAATAAATCATGAGCGGAGGACTAATAAAACCAAGGAAGCTGGCATGCAGGAAGGTGACACAGGACACACACAATGGAGTCCAGGTGACAAAAGACAACAAGCACGTGAGAAACAGCAAAGTAGCATATCCAGTCCAGGAAACACACCAGAGCCCAGGGGGCGCACAATTCAGCACAAACATAGCGATACATGGTCTTAAAAGTCTTTTTTTATTATTTTAAAAATGCCTGGCAGCTACATTTTGGTCACTCTGTGCAATCATGTACGTAAGCCAAGGTATGTAAACACTGCATTACAAGTGTGTCATGGAGTTGTCTGACTTTTGGTCATAGCAGACTCTGCTGAACTGAGGACACTGTCCTCTACCTGTGCAACCAAGACCTTGATGTTATAGATGACATTAATTTAGTAGTATGGAAACCAGGTCAGATTCCCCTGTGAAGACACCACCTGGCTCTCAGTCTCTCTCTCACACACACATCCTTGTATACCTATCTTTTAGGGGACCTGTTATTGACATAATGCATTCCCTAAACCTAATTCTACCACTAACCCTAAAACTAAACCTTAACCACCAAATAGCTGAACTGTTGTACCCCATAAATATAGTGTAGTGTCCTGGTCTGTTTGGATGCAGATTCCATATAGATTCCATATAGAGATGTACAGTAACATTAATAATAGTAATAATAGCAATAATAATAATGACAATTATAATGGTGATAGCAGTTGCAAGTAGCAGGAGGTATACCTTCTCAGATCAGACTCAATTCAATTAATTTCAATTCAAACGACTTTATAACTTTATAATACACACAACATATTTAAATACAAATAAAAACTCAAAAAGCACACAATAGCATTAACAAATAAATAAATACTAAATCTACAGAGCAATGTAGCTCTGAGAAGCCAACAACCCCATCAGCCATGTCTGACTCTCCATAGTTTTGTACTCTTAAGGGAAGATGTCAGGTTAGTTACGTGCATATATGGGAGTAGTGTAGACGTATAGCAGTATAACTAGAGGATGCTTCAACAAAGCCTGAGCCCTAACTACAAACTTTATAAAAAAGGAAATTTTTAAGCCTACTCTTAAAGGTGAATGATGTGTCTGACCCCAGACTCAAACTGAAAAAAAAGAGCCTGATAACTCCCATCCTACACTTGGAAACTAAACCTGCATTCTGGAAGAGCAATGCTCTAGTGTAATTATAACTATAAACTCTTCAAGATAGGAATTAGTTGGTCTTTAGTCCGAATTTTGTCCCCAGAAGTGTCTACAACAGAGGCACTCACACACACACACACACACACACACACAGGAGGGAAAGACTTAAAGTGTGTTGATTGATTAACTTCAGTGTAAAGGAGAGTTGTTCTCTGTGTAAGTGGGGTAGACACATTCCTGAGAAATTGTCACAATTTATGCTAATTACAGTTTGCACTGTACAACACTAAACTATACATCACTATTATAATCATATCAATAAATATTTAGTTTTTAAGAGCCTACATGTGCGAATTGACCATATTAGGAAGGGGCCTGGTGTTTTGGGCATAATAAATATACTGGAACACGAATTACGTTGCGTTTATTGCACGCCATCTGTTTGTTGTATTTGTAAGCAGTTGTCAAATTTCAACGCATTATTTCCGCGGGCCATTAAACGCTCCAGCCACACGATGCACAAATGTCTGATTTTTCTGTCCAACAAATCGTCTTGGGACACACCGCCGGAGACACTGCAGCTGTCTGATTGGTCTGTGCTCTTTGAGTATCTAACATGATTGGCTGCCCGAGCCGATGGCCGACTGAACGTGGCTACACCACAGTCAGGCACGTACAAATGTCGACAGACAACCGGTTCCCCGTCAGCGGAGCCACGTCAAGTCAGAAGGAAGCAGGCGAGTGCGCCTTCAACATTAAAGCACTAGTAGTCTCGAATGGAGACTCGGATGCAGTACTGGAGGAGGGTCATTAAAAAAAAGCTACCTTAACATACTGCGGATTGCTTGCCACATTTACACTGATAGGCCTTTCTCAGTTTTTGAGGATGACTCAGGTATTACTAATTGTTCATCAATAATGATTTTACTTTGAAGGTTACGAGCGGAAAGGCAAACTTGCAGTGTAGTATGAATGAAGGCTGTCAGTGTGGATGACAGAGCTCAGGAAGTTTAACAGACATACTGAACATGTGGAGAACAGGTATATGGTGACAGCTCATCGTTGAGTCAACACCGCTTCTAACGTCAGCCAAGTGCAGCTTGCCTTCCTCGCCAGGTAAGACAGGCTGCATGTCAGCCTATCGGCAATCATGTGTACAGTGCGGACCACCAAATCCGGCGCACAATGTCGCACTGTAAGTCTTGTGGTCTATCCGACGATCTTACCTGCAAGGACGTGATGACACATATTTTGCAATTTGACTCGAATCCGCGTACAATTCGGCTTGCAATCCACCAAACAACACGGTTCCAATAATTAACATCTTTTCACATTTGGGTGAGCAGTCATTGTCACTTGACACAGGTACAGTAGTGGGAGTTAATGTTACTTATTAACAACAACAATACACTACTACTAATAATAATCATAATAATAATAATTATTATTATTATTGTTATTATTACTATTATTATTTTGTTATTATTAGTAGTACTGCTGTTTTATTTCTATTCATCTATTTTTGAAATTACAATTTAACTAAAATTACAAATTAACTTGAAAGATGGTTGAGAAATTAAAGGAAAGCCAATCCCAGCCTACGCCGGCAAGAGGCAGGATTCACCCTGGACAGATCACCAGTCTATCACAGGGCTGACATATAGAGACAAATAACCATTACACTCACACTCACACCTTGAGCAATTTAGACTTACCAGTTAACCTAACCTGAACTTTGAACTGTGGGAAAAAGCTGGAGTACCTGGAGGAAACCCACATAGCCAAGGAAAGAACACACAATAAATCTCTGGGCGAACCAGGGTTCAAACACAGAACCTTTTTGCACTGAGGAGACATTGCCAAACACTGTGCCACTGTGCCACCCCTTTGTGGAATTGCTTTTACTTCTTACAGTATTTCAAATGAACCCAGTCAGTCCAGTTATCCGATCATTGGAAATCATTTATTGTTTCTGTAACTCAGCAGGAACATCTGCCCCAAAAGATGATAGGCAAGGAGCAGGGACTGCATGTAGAAAGTGGAGTAAGAATAATAAATTATAGAATGAAGCAGCAAGGTATGAGAGAGGCTGTGCATTGTCCAATAAGTGACCTGTTTTATATTTAGAATTATTAAGTAATTTGTATTATAAATGGCTCATATGCTATTTCATTGTCTAAATTACATTATATTGACAGATACTTTTGTCTGAAGCAACTTACTGTAAGGGCAGTCAGTCTGGAGCAAGAAGTGGCTGAGCCACTTTTTAGTGTTGTTTGTTCCCCCTGAGCCTGACACATACTGAAATATGACCCCAGAACTCTGGTAGCTATACTGAACCATGTATTTTGCTGAGACACTTGTGTGTGCAAGGCCAGAAAAGGTTACTGAAATGTGTTTTCCGATCTTTTTTCCCATTTCAGGCTTTGTTTTACATTTACTTTTACTCATTTAGCAGACACTTAGGACTTACTTCAAGGAGCTACTGTGCTGACGTTTGTGGTAATCTATAAGGCAATGTGCAAGGAGATCCCTTGTAGAGGGATGCACTGTCGTAGCAGACAAAGATAACAATGGAGACCGAACTGGACTTGTGGATTCAAGGGTACATTTGCAAAGGAACCTCCTGACATACAGAACATTTCAGTACTTATACCATAGTTTTTTGATAATAGTGGACGTCTGTCTCCCTACTGGATCGATAGATGTACTTTATTGATCCCATGAGGGAAATTCTTACGTTACAGCAGCAGAGACAGCAGAGACAACAATAGGTAACAACAAACATTATAAAAAGAGTAAGGATTATAAATACTAAGAAAATCTTAAATATATATATATATATATATATATATATATATATATATATATATATATATATATATATATATATATATATATATTATAGGTAGATAATTTAAATTGTAATTAAGAGCAGGATTGCAGATGAGAGTAGTAGTTGCTGACTTCAGCATAAGGATTTTTACAAAGTCACAGTAACTGTCTCAAATGGTAAATAAATATAGTTATGTGCAATATTTTCATCTAAGAACGGATGTGCAAAACTGGCAGTGAAGTATGTAGAAAAAAATGCACAATATTACAACATGTGCTACTGTTTGGGAATAAATACAGTCTCAGAATTTTCAAATTCATGTGTACAGGTGGCAGTGTTCACCTGACACACACAGGTGAGTTGCTGTACAGTGCTATGCAGAATGGCAGAAATGATTTCCTGTAGCGTTCCTTGTGACAGCCGAGCTAAATGAGTCTGTTGGAGAATGAGCTCTGCTGTCTCTGTATTGTTTCATGAAGGGGGTGGGATGAGTCGTCCATGATGGAGATCTCTTGTCCCTCACTGACTCAAACATCTCCATCTTGTGTCCAGTGACAGTCCCAGCTTTGTGGATTAGTTTGTTGATTTTGTTGGCATCCCTGGCACTGATGCTGCTCCCCCAGTAGACTACAGCAAAGTGGATGGCACTAGCAACCACAGACTGGTAGAAGATCTCCAACATTTTGTTGCACACATTGAAGGATCTAAGCTTCCTTAGGAAATAGAGTCTGCTCATCCCCTTCTTGTACACGGAAGAACTACTGCAGTCTTCCCTGCCCCTGCCTGTCATTAGTGATATGCCTGTCTGATAGTTATATCTGTCTACTTCTACTTACATACTCAAGTACACATTATTCTTTCATATCGCTTGTACAAGTACATATTGACCTACACACTTCACTGTACTATATAATTCATTATACCATATAGTCCCCCCTTTGGCGGTCACCAAACCCACAAACTTTAGTCAGTGCAGGTGAGGGCAAAAAACCAAGCATCCATTTGCTGGAAAAATTCCCTCATGACCCCCAACACACTTTTCAAGTCAAATTTGGATGATTACGGTCTCCATCTGCACAGATCATACAAATGTATTTTAACAAACATTATTTATGACAAATAATAAATGTACTGTAAATGTAATCAAAATCAAAAGTGTGTGAGTCAAAACCATGAACTAATGCAATGAAGGTCAAAAATGTATCAGAATTCGAGACCTAAATCAAATTACCATCTCATTAACTACTAAACATGTGGTAATATGGCATCTACTAATTTCTCTACTAATGTAAATGAGGTTCTTTACCTAAACTGAGAATTAGATGTAATGAGATTATCTTAACCACCTCTTTGCAAAAATTAGACTTAGACAGACTTTTATTGTCATTCAGTATGCAGCAAGTGTATACAGAATGAAATTTCATTTGCATAGGCCTCAGTTTTTACAGTTTCAGTGCAATGTAAATGTTTGTGCAAAAAATTCTGTAAGCAGAATATGAATAAATATACATAAATAATTAGATATGTACAGTATGATTTTTAGCGTGTATGGCGATTTTAGCAGCAGCAGTATGGATTAAATATTAAATATATAAAAAAATATCTATATAAATGTACAACAGCATTCTAGTGTGAGACCAGCAGCATTAAAACATACAGATTCAATGCAATTCATATCATAAGTATATCAGTACATACACAAGGAATATTGGGACCTTTGCAACAGAGACAGAGTTCACACACATCCTTTGTGTTGTCCTTGCGTTGTTGTAGTAAGATAAGATAATCCTTTATTAGTCCCACAATGGGGAAATTTACAAGTAGTAAGCGCATGCCTCTTCAGCTCTATGTGCGTTTTTACACATTCTGAGCCATCACAATGCAGAGATTCTTGAACATACGATGCATGGTGATATCGAACACAGCCTCCTCATTATACCCCTGGAATTCAGAGATACATCATCCTTGCCTAAACAACCGCCTGTCATTCAAGTTCCCCTGAATCCACTGAGTTGTCATCAGTCATCCGAAGAGTCAGGGTCAGGGAACAGGTCCGGTTGTCCAGTCACTAACTCAGCGAGTTGAAACTCTGCCATCCTCTCAGCCGCCACCACATTCATCTGATTAACAAAGGTCCTGTTTATGACTTTCATCAGGATGGACATGATGGAACAAACTACCTAAACTCTTTATCTAACTAAAATATGATCATCTCTATCAATGCGGTCAGTCCTATCTTTGCCAAACTGGCTCCCCATTGTCCGAGTTTTAAGCCCAACCAATACCATGACCAGCTTTCTTTGCCAGCCGTATCACTTACTTCCTGTCCCAGTTTTGACACAGTCCTGGAAAATGTTCCATCAGGTGCAGTGTTGCTGTGTAGGGCTGAACAATTTTAAAAAATCTAATTGCGATTTTTCTGACAGATATTGCGATTGCAATTTGATTTACGATATAATTTTGAAAGTCAAGCTTCAGTCCAGGATTCACTATATACATGTAAAACATGTGATGGAACATTACCATTTAAGAGATCATTGAAATATTAAGAACATATATAGAACATGTACATAATGAACCAAAGAACAATTCTCACAAAACAAACAGTAGCACTATGTTTTCTTGCCTTCTTTGCATTAACTTTACATCAGTCATTCTGCTGCCTGTGGTGATTTTTCAAATGCTGATACACTGAGGGGGAATGACAGGAGACTGACAGGCACACAGAGAGCAGGTAGAGACAGACACAGCTGATTAAAACTCTTCTGAGATTTGTTCCGATAGAAAATACAAATATAAACCCAACATAATTAAGGCTGGTTCATTCTACCATTTTCTCTCATTTTCTTTCTCTTTCTTGGCTCAGTATTTTGCAACTTTATAATATCAGCGGCAATAATTTTCCAGGCCACCACTACAAAATTTGTATAGTGGAAACTAACTAACTCCACAGTTAGTTTTGTGGTTTGGTCATTTTAAGGAAAGATCTGGAACATTTTTCTATTTGGTGTTATCCAGAGAAATGTTGACTCTAGCCCAGCTTTGACTTGATCTCTTGCCTTAAATTCATCAGGGATTCCTCTAGGTTGATATATGCCATCTAAATACACACTTGAATCTGGGATGTACTTCCTCTTAGACCTCATGTTTGCATCCAGGAATTCATCAAGTCTGATTATCTCTTCTACTCCTTTATAAATAATAATAATAATAATAATTCATTCTTATTGATATACAAAGACCAATCCATCGGGGTGGAAGGGTGTTTAGCAATATGTTGACCCCACACATCCAGTAACTATCTGCAACTGCATGTGTCTGTTCATGTAGCAAGTGAAGAGTGGGTATAGTCATGGTTATGTTGTGGCATATTTGATCCAGTGGCACAGAGTTTTTATACCACACCGGTGGAATAAAGAACGTAGATGTCATGTTTGCATGGGGAAACCAAGATAATACCTATGTTATTTTACACTCAACACTGTAACGTTGCCTATTCCATTCCAATTTTGACTGGGGTCCAAAAAGCTCATAATCTGCTGTTCTATCTATTGTATAGTCTGTGGGGGGTTCGTTTTGAGATGTTGAGATCTTGAATTCTGCAGATGATTCTCTGAATTTCTAAAATGGTTTTAACAAATTATGGGCTTGTTGAGAGCCATAGATTAGCTTGCACTGGATACCACATGGTCAAAGTGAAAATCCTAGCTGTTCTTGACATGGGAGTAAATCTGCCTTCCCTGCACTGTTTTTGTTAAACTTTGGCACATTCCTCAAAATTATGTTGTTCTGGGATTACAGTTGGCAATGCTGTTGGGAATTCTGCGAATCATTCATTAGGTGTCATCATTCAAGATGGCTGCCTCGGTGTGTTGGTGCGCGTTGTGTTTTGTTATTTTGTTTGAAACGCTCCGGTACGCTTGTGCGTCTCTGCCAATGCAGACATTGCACACCGTTACCTGAAATTTTTCTCTTCAACGTGCGGTCACTCAGCAACAAAGTAGATGAACTCCAGCTGCTGGTGGGGAAAACAGAGACTTTTCTTCATCCTCTGTTTTGTGCTTCACTGAAACTTGGCTGTGTGGAGTGATACTTGGACTCTGTGCTGCAGCTAGCAGGCTTTCAACTCTTCAGAGCGGATCTTGACGCAGTACTTTCAGGCAAGATGAAAGGTGGAGGAATTTGTTTTTACACTAACAGTGATGTGACAGTGATTCAACAACACTGTTCTACTGATCTGGAGTCTTTTTTCATAAACTGCAACCCCCACCCCGTGAGTTTGCTTCATTCATACTGGTCGGTGTTTACATCCCACCGCAGGCCAACATGCAGGAGGCACAGCGCGTGCTTGCCGACCAGATTCTGTGTGTGGAGCGGACAAACCCAGACTCCTTAGTTATTGTCCTTGGTGACTTCCTTGGTGACAACCTCACCCACAATCTCCCCAAATACAGACAGTTTATTAAATGCCCGACCAGAGAGGAGAACATTCTGGATCACTGTTACACCATAGTAAGCAATGCTTATCACGCCGTCCCCTGTGCTGCACTGGGCCACTCTGACCACGCCATGGTCCACCTGATTCCTGCATACAGGCAGAAATTAAAGATCTCTAAACCTGTTGTGAGGACATCAAAGAAGTGGACCAGTGGGGCTGTGGAGGATCTCCAGGCGTGCTTGGACTGCACAGACTGGGATGTATTCAGGACTGCCACCAACAGTCTGGCTGAGTATACAAATGCTGTGACATCATACATCAGCTTCTGTGAGGACTGCTGTATACCAACACCCACCATGGTGACAACAATGACAAATCCTGGTTCACAGCCAAACTCAGACAGCTGAGGCTGGAGAAGGAGGAAGCGTTTAGGAGTGGGGAGACAGGTTGAGGGAGTCAAAGTACAGGTTCAGCAAGGCAGTGAGAGAAGCCAAACGCCTGTACTCTGAGAAACTACAACATCAGTTCTCAGCAGGTGAGTCTGCTTCTGTCTGGAGAAGGCTCAGGCAGATCACTAACTGCAAGCCCAAAGTCCCCCACTCCACGAATGACTCACGCCTGGCCAACAGCCTGAATGAGTTCTACTGCCGCTTTGAGAGACAGACCTGACACCATCTACCAGCCCCACCACACCTGCCTCTCACTCTCCCCCAGCACAGCAGGGGTCAGGGCCTCTCCAAAGCTGCACAGAGGCCCCCTCCTCCCCCACCACAAGGACAACTCTCTCCATCCTGGAGAGATGCCTACAGAGCCAAGAGGTCTGTAGACGATGCAGTCAACATGGTCCTCTACTCCTTCCTGCAGCACCTGGATTCTCCAGGAACCTACGCCAGGATCCTGCTTGTGGACTTCAGCTCCGCCTTTAACACCATGATTCCAGCACTGCTAGAGGACAAGCTCTCCCAGCTGAGCGTGCCTGACTCCATCTGCAGGTGGATCACAGACTTCCTGTCGGACGGGAGGCAGCATGTGAAGTTGGGAAAACACATCTCTGAGTCTCGGACCATCAGCACCGGTTCCCCTCAAGGCTATGTTCTCTCCCCTCTACTCCTCTCCCTGTATACCAACAGCTGCACCTCCAGTCACCAGTCTGTCAAACTCCTGAAGTTTGCTGACGACACCACCCTCACTGGGCTCATCTCTGGTGGGGATGAGTCCGCCTACAGGAGGGAGATTGATCAGCTGGTTATGTGGTGCAGTGAAAACAACCTGGAGCTCAACACTGTGAAGACAGTGGAGATAGTTGTAGACTTCAGGAAGAACACAGCTTCACCCTCCCCCATCATCCTGTGTGACTCCCCAGTCAGAACGGTGGAGTCCTGTTTCATCACCCAGGACCAAGTGGGAGCTAAACATCAGCTCCCTGATCAAGAAGGCCCAGCAGAGGATGTACTTCCTGCGGCAGCTGAAGAAGTTCAACCTGCCAAGGACAATGATACACCTCCATTATTGAGTCCATTCTCACCTCCTCCATCACCATCTGGTACACTGCTGCCACTGCCAAGGACAAAGGCAGACTGCAGCGTGTCAGCCGGTCTGCTGAGAAGGTGATCGGTGCAACCTGCCTTCTCTCCAGGACCTGTACACCTCCAGAACCCTGAGGCAAGCAGGAAACATTAATGCACATCTCTGCGGACAATCACTGCCACCATAACACATTTGCACTGTACACTTAACTTTTAAATTCTAAGTATATTTATGTTCCTTGTAAATATAGTATTTGGTTTTTTGCTTTTACTCTTACTTCTACTTTCTATCTATCTTTGTTTAATATCTCTGTTTTTTAACACCAAGATACCAAGACAAATTCCTTGTATGTGCAAACTTACTTGGCAATGAAAGTCTGATTCTGATTCTGTCACCCTACTGCAGTCTTCCCTGCGTCATTAGTGATATGTCTCTCTGATAGTTATATCTGTCCACTTCTACTTACATTCCCAAGTACACATCACTCATACAAGTACATATTGACCTACACACTTCATTATACCATATAATTCATTATAACATAGCACCTGCTCTGATAGCATTTGGTAGCTTGTTCCACAATCAGGAAACCACAAATGATGGTGATCCTTGGAGGAACGCATTGGCCGAGAAGGAACATAAGATGTATGATTGAGTTAAACATAGATAGGTGCAGAACTAGAGGTAGCTCTGTAGGCAAGTATAGCTTGATCAGAGACCAGAGGCGCTGCTGCATTTTGGACCATTTGCAATGGTTTCACTGCACTTTCATTGCAGTTGTCAAGGCAAGAGATAACCATGGCATGTACCAAGAGTTGTGTGGTGTACTGGACAGGTAAGGCCTGATTTCTCATATGTTGTATAGTGTGAAGTGACTTGACTGGGAGACAGATGCAACATGGTCAGAAATTAGGCAGTTCTTCATTCATTTGGAAATGTCTGAGAAGCAGAGATTTGTGCAGAGACTGTGGGGTCATCTGGCAAGAATGGTTTAGTTGGTGTCACCTGCATAATGATGATGATGATGAATATAAGAAGCAATGTGGGTTATATTGCAAAAGAACGGATCCTTGGGGCAGCAGTGATCCTTGGGGCACTCCTGTAGGGAGGGGATGGGATAAGGTTATATGTCCTTGTCATGACACAATGAAGGAGTGCCCAGAGAAATAGGCTTCAAACCAAAAAGGTGCTTTGCCAGAGATGCCTATATCAGACAGGACAGATGGCACGATGTGGTGGTTCACGACATCAAAGTCTGCTGATAGGTCAAGCATGAGCTGGGGAGTGAGCTGCAGCTCTAGCTGCCTATAGGGTTTCTGTCACCAACAGAAAAGTTATTTTTTAAAGAATATCTGAATGTTAATAAATACAGAATCTCAGAACTCTGTATGAATATAAAGTTCATACTGGTTCATGTTCCAACCAGTTTCATTTATTTGTACGTAGTTTCTGACTGACCAGGTTTAGTCAGGTTTAGCCATCAGGTTTAGTCATTTTGGCAGATGGCTCTAAATACTACAATACCCATGAGTCCCAGCTGCTGTTGTCATGGAGACAAGCTGTGGCTTAGGAGGTAGAGCAGTCGTCCACCAATCAGAAGGTCGGTGGTTCGATTCCCGGCTCCTCCAGTCTGCATGCCGAAGTATCCTTGGGCAAGATACTGAACCCCAAATTGCCTCCGATGTGTGTGTTTCACATCGGTGTGTGAATGTGTGTGAATGTGTTTAGAAAGCACATTAAATATAGAATATGTGCTGTATGAATGTGTGTGAATGGGGTGAATGTGATCTGTAGTGTAAAGCGCTTTGAGTGGTCGAAAAGACTAGAAAAGCGCTATATAAGTACAGTCCAAAAAGAGAAGAAGCCAGTCAGAGGCACAGATCAGAGCAGTGGCAAAGGCAAACTGCTTCCTTGCTAATTTGTTAATAGAGTTAGTTTGCTCAATATGTTAAGCTTCCACCCTCTGAGTGGTTAGATGTTTGCAAAAACAAATACCAGAGTTAGAGAAAAGGTACTGGCACTCAACACTCACAAGAATAGCATGTTCATATCCTCCTGATACCAAACCTGTGGAAACGGAAAAGTGATAATAAATTATTTCCCAGGCCTACATGTGCTGGTTGTGAATTCAGTTGAACCCTTAAAGACATCCTAATGTGATTTAATAGACTTTAGTTTGTGCTACTGTTTAATCAGACTGTCAATCTAACCATCTGCCTGTCCTGTTAGGTTATCAATATGGCCTCATGGATTATTCACATGACTGTGTTGGTGCTATCTCTCTTCATCAGCAGTGGCAAGGGGAAGAGGGACAAGGTGCTCTATTGTTCCGGTAAGTCGATTCTGACAGAAGGATTTTATTCCATGAAATATTGCACATGCTGCTTTTTTTTAAAAAAAAAAAAACAAAAAAAAACACAATGCTTTTAATTAAAAAAACATTAAAATTCTATCTTCTGGAGGGTAACAAATGTGTAATCTGTAGCCATGTATATGGAAATAGATTTAGGAGAGGGAAACCAGCCTGTGAGCAGCTGTGTCTAAATGTCTGTTATGTGCACAGTAGGACAAAGTTACTGTTTGTGTAACGTTTGGTGTTCATTCAAACTGACCAATACAGCAGCCAATATGAGCATATCACAGACATATTGTATCAGTGTATATGTTGTTTGATACGAAAGAGAAACTGTAGTATACAATGTCAAAATAACCCAGTACCAGTTGTTGTGACAAGTGACAGATTCATATCAAAAATGCCTATGTTACATGTTCATGTTGTAATGTGAATACTGGCCAATATATTGGCCTATATATATAATATATTAGATGTTCAGCTCAGTCACATTAGACTTTTTGTCAGTGTAGTTTATGAACAGTGATATGCTCACTGCTGGACATATAGTACACTTTACTTACCAACAGTGACTGTTTGAATACATTTTCATTGAACTGATCTACTGGCATTCATGTTTCTCAGCATGCAAAGCAATTGTGGATGAACTGAACTACTCGATCAGTCAAGTGGACCCAAAGAAAACCATCAATGTGGGCAGCTTTAGACTCAACCCTGATGGAACCATGAAAGACAAAAAGGTACAGAACACTGATGTGTTGCTAATGATGCTTTCACCTTAGCCCTCGCTCAACTCTCTACTTTAGCTCTTAGTTATATATGATGATTTAAGTGCTTGTATGCTTAATCAAAGAGTGCTGCACCCCTGTCCATTCCACATGAACTCCCACAAATCCAAAATGCTCCCCTACAGCAGAGCAGTGGAACACCAATAGGATCCAATACAGGAGCCCCATAAGGGCAAAATACATTCAAGAATGACAGTAACAACACAGAGAAAAGTAAGTTCTATATCCACAAATACCAAAACACAATCAACTGAAATGTGCAGCAAGATAAAGAAAGAGTGGATAGAATGACACTTGGTGTGGTTTGTGCAGTGTTAGTATACAATAGTTTCATACAATCCTAGGAATATGATTTTTAGTACATTTGGTGTAAAAGAAGAACAAACAGTATTGATTATAGCTGTGTAGTCGACTGTATTTATAAAACTAGTGTGCTATGATTAGGAAAAATGACTTTGAATGATTTTATTTCTATACTTTATGCTTTACTTATTTGTGGAGGAGCAAAAAACTCTGTACACTTTTTCAGCCCTGTTTTATTTTATTGTTGCATGTTATTCTAGCATTCTTTAAAGTATGCTGGTCATCTGCTCCCAGTCATAGTTTTTCTTTCAGTTTTCTTGCACACACTGCTCTTTCTTCATTCAAAACAAAAAAAAAACAAAAAAAAAAACACTTAAACGCTTTAAAACTTAGATTTTAGACATAGATGCTGTGATTCACAGAGAGGCTGTGATCAGTGATGTGGATGTATCACTGCAGTCCTTTTCTCCTCAGAGTAGATTGATCTGTGATGTTGTTAGGGCTGTGTGTGTGTGTGTGTGTGGGGGGGGGGATTCTGTGTGAACACAGTGAGACTATAGATCTAGATTGTTGTTCCTCATCTAATGAGGTCACATCCCACTGGAACCTGAACATTCTCTATTGCTTAGGGACCAGACAATCATGAGGTGTCCAGCACGGTTATTGATTTCCTGAATTTCAATCCCTGTGTAGACTGTCACTGAAGAAGAGCGGGCTGGACAAAAGTGCTAAAATATGTTTTGGATTATATGCAAAGTTGTTTTACACTTGTAAAACAACATGTTTTTCAATGAAATTGCAGTTAAAATGTTTTAATACATTTATTTTTTAATTGCAGTCTAGGTATTAGACTGTGCTTTCATAAATCCACTGGGCCCTCTGATAAGAGACACCATTGTTTAGCCCTGACCTAACTTATCTTTAAACTGTTGTTAAGTCTTACTCACCCGCTGAATTGTCCAACCACCATCACTGTATATTTTTCACTAATTAGCAATCCCTCTGGTCTGAGAAAACTTTCCAGAATTATGTCCCTCGACCTGTCTCATCAAAGTGAAAAACATGTTTCAGTAGGAGCTTGTGCATATGAGTGACATTAACTGCTGTTTGGTTAAGTTGGGCTCAACAGAAACACCCCTCTCTTTACTTGTACACACACCGTTAATACAGCCTGCTTAATGCAGCCAGCCTCAAATTCTGGTAGTAATAACTAATCAGTCTTATAAATGTAATAACACCATGATAAGTATAGACAGACTATACACCTATCCTGGTTATATCCTACTGATTTCTTTACAGCGTGCCTTTGTCTGTTTATTGTGACACACTCATACATCCACAACACGAAAACAGCAGAATGTCCTCTTTCTCCTCTTTCAGCAATCAAACAAGGCAAGTGCTGATGGCCACTGACATCTGGTCAATCAGTCATAGAGTCAGTCTAGTTCTTCTGCTGGGTCTCAGTGTTCAGTAATCTAACTGAATAAATGAATAACATAAACAAAAATTATACTAATGACAATACCCTTGCAGTATAATCAGTACTGACATTAATGGTGACAGGAAGTTGTCTTTTCAGCTTTACTCGAGTCCAGCCCCCAACCAGACTTATACTGTGTTATAAAGGCTCAGTTTTCCTCATTCACTCAAAAATATGAGTGTTTTTTCTGATTTTCTGCTCTGGACAGATATGTTATTTGGTGAGAAAAGCTTAGTGTGGATAATCTCAAAGTGAGGCATGTCGGACCTAGTCCCTGGGCTTTGCTGACATTTGGTGTTGACTGAGAATATAGCATTTATGGAATGCAAAAAAAAAAAACAAAAAAAAAAAAAAACCCCTTCTCTTAATGAATCAATGAGATGACTCCTCAGTTTACAATACGGGAGCAAGCACAAATCCCTACATTATAACACTTAGTAATGAATCAGCTAAAGTCCCAAAGATGCCAACAAAAAGATAAGACTCCACTCTGTACTTAAATTCAATTTGTCTGTTTGTCAATGATAAAGTACGGGATGCATCTGAACACTAACCGTTACGCTGATTGAAACTATTATTAGTCACCAACAAGGATGTTAGTGATGTAATCTCGATAGAAAATCAAAATGTCCTTCATCACACTGTTAATGCTACTCATGTCATTCCTATGCTCCCATTAAGCAGTTGTCTAAAAGTGGATTAATTTAGATATTAATGCTAATTACTCTTCTTTTGCTCCCTTGAGGGTCCTGCTCCAATTTGTGTGTGTGTGTGTGTGTGTGTGTGTTAGGGCACAGTTTATGGCAGTGTTCTTGTAATGGTTCTTTTTTTTGTTTGGTATGTGTAAATGACCACACAAAGACATCTTGATATCACATCTACACATTGCAGCATAATACAATGAAAGCAGAAAATGTTTGAAGCATCTTAAACATGAATCATAAGTAACAACATTCTTCATCTTCTTTCTGGTGTTGTAAGTTTACACAGATACCCCAGAAGTAAGAATTCCAACATAAATCTAATTTTATTAGAGTTACTGTATGTTCTATCAAAAATACTCCAGTAGTTTAATGTGGAGTCAGCAAAACTTTTGAAGTCACACTCCAAAGATTCTGATTCTTGCACTTCCCATAATGTAACTCATATATCTATATCATATATCTAAGATATATCTTCCACTTTTTTCAAACCTCTCTCCTTCAGTTTGTTTGTTCACATCTCTGTTGTCAATGTGTAGTCCTCAAGTCCTAGCTGAGATAACCCTGATAACATTGTTTCCTGGTTTTATTTTGATGATCGCCTTCCTCGTGTGTCTTTTGTGCTTTTACTTGTTCTCTTCCGGCTTGTCCTCTGTTTCACCTGTGTCTCATTAGTAATTAGTCCCAGTGTGTATGTAGTCTTGTCTTTCTATTGAGCTCATTGTGTTATGTCATGTTCTTTCATGTGGACTGTGAGTAGATGTTATCTTCTGTTTAACCCAACTGAGACTCCACCAGTGTGGCACCACCAGGGTTATTTTCTCAGAGCTCCTCTGGAGCCACTGAGCCTATACAACCATTTCTGTAGGCTGTGTCTACTCCTCAGGATCAGTCAACTGGACAGTGAATAGAATTCTCTCTAGAGCCAGTACATGGCAACTAAAACTTCCATGATTATTAACAGTGGATAATTTTTCTTTGGATGCATCACTACATTCCAGATGAATTTTTCTGGTGACAATGTTTTGGGATTGTTATCATGTTATTCAACAGGCCACGGTAGTGTGGCTCCTTCACAGATGAGCTCCTCCTCTGCTCTCAGCTGACACTAACTTCCACCTGTTGGATTGTTTGGTCAATCAAATGTTACTGAGCACAGAAGAAGCCAAACCTTGATCCCATGCCCTCCTAGCTCCCTCCTTTTCAGCAGCTTTTGACCTGGTGTGAATCGGAGAGGGAGGGATGTCAGAGCTTAGATGCCATCAGTGAGGAGGATTTGCAGGTTTTAAGTCTCTGCTCCTTGGCCTCTTCACAGTAGGACTTCCTGGGGGCATGGGGCTGCTCTCTGGCACAAAAGTTAAACCTGCCTGCTGTAACAATGCCACATTTAAGGCCTCCAAAGACATTGAACTTAGTTGGAGCAGCAAGCTGATCTCATAGTGACCAGTGGGAAGTCATGCATTGAAAATGAGAGGATGCACAATGGCATGCTGACACAGTGACACACAATATCACAGCCCAGAAATGTGACTCAGTGAGGTGACTAGCAGTTATTTATTCATCCATTTTCAGGTTTGGTGTTCTTTCTCTTGGGTTCTTAAAGGATCAGTTCAACATTCTAAAAACACATATCTGAGAGATGAGAAGGTGGATATCAATCTCATGTCTGTACTTCAAGAACAGCCCTACAAAAAGAAGTCAAATATTCTTAAATATAATCAACATGTCTCATATTGAGCCAAAAAAAAAAATGCCACTGGGGTAAGGCAATTTTGTTTGGCTAAAATAATTCAAACTAACATAAAAGTGTTTTTACTGTAGAGTTTCTGCCGTCAGAAATTGGCAAATAAAAACAGGACAAATTTACATTAAAGGACCCAGAACAATAATAAAATGTTAAGAACACAGTTGTCAGTACTATACTGTGACATAAACAAGGAGGGAATGGTTCAGGCTATATTATATTATATATATATATATATATATATATATATATCGTCAGAAACATATTTCCAACCCAAAGCAGTCCATGACAAGTAGGTCAAAGGGACAGTCACTGAGAATATTACTGAGAATATTACAGCCTACAGCAGATGATGTTGCATTATTAGGTGTTACAAACCAGGATGATACTGGACAGCAGAAAGACCCAGAGGCAGCGAGAGGAGGGAGGGAGTTTTCCAACAACTACTGAAATGTAGAAGCTGCTGTAATTAAATCTGCCAATGCTTAAATATAAAAAAATCTCTCAGTAAATTGTCAGCCATGATGATAATACGGTGAACATTATATTTTTTTATGTGTTACATGCAGTATTTTCTTTTTAATTAAATCAGTTTCAGTGTCATTTTTTAACTCAAAATTGAATCAGATTAAGTCACTATAATTCTGAACTCAAACAAGTGTGTTCTCCGTGAGAAGAGAGGCAATCTGTGTGTTCAATTTCTTTTTCCTGGAAAACAAAATTCTAACTATGAGAAAGTTGGGTGAAAATTCTCTGAAATAACTAACAAATCTGTTCATACAACCTCTGTTCACCCTCAAGAATTCACAAAAACCTACCAACCCTCACTAGTGGCCACTTATGTTGTTTGTTTTAGGGGGTACAACAGTATATACATCCACCCAGTGCTTCTGTGCAGAGCCACCGGTTATAGTGCAGGTTGCCAGATACAGTCAGTGTGCACGGGTTTTGGTGTTAGTCTCTGTATGGTTACAGTGGTACCAAACCTCATAGTCTAGCTGTAGTGACAAGATTTCATAATGTTGAATGAGTGAGTTTTAGAGATGTTGGTTGTTGGATTTCTGAGCATTGGAGGGTGCACAGAAGATCAAACAGTTTTTCCCTGCCTCAGGTCTTGTCACCATGTCCTAACTCTGGACTGATATCAGTCTTTCTAATCAGGCTTAAAGAAAAACGGCAACTTAGGCAAGGACATTAGCAAGCTTTTTTCACAATTTGTTGCCATTGTTGCACTGTTGTTTTAGCACCCTGCCTGGCTTCACCTGTCCTCCATCGTCCTCCATACTGCAAACATTAACCAGCTCTGGGCTATTATTTAATACTGTTCTGAGTTTGCTTATTATATACACTCAGAATTGCTTACAAATTACAAATTGCTTCTAAATTTCTCTCTTGTTTATAATGAAGTCAAACGTTTATAGGGGTCATTCTTAATCACTAATCCAGGTTCCATAATGGTCAAAAATGACATTTTAGATTCTCCCTTCCACTGCTTTGATGAAAATATTATTACTGCGATTATTAATTTATGGCTCTTCATTGGCCCATATCACCAGGACAATGAAAGTGAAAGGCCCCTGTCCACAGTGGTGCAATAATGGCCCCCTGTCCAATGGGAATTGAATGGAGGATAGCATCCCTGAGAAGCTTATTCTCTGGCCCAACCGGTCGCACCCCTACCACCACCGCCACAACCCCCTCGTCCCATTCTTCAGACAACGCTGTGACTGACAGCTCCCTTTCACAAGGCTGCGACTGGCAAGGAAGGGGTTTAATTCCAAACCATTTTGTAGCATGGCATGATAATGACTCAGACCCAAGCCCGTGGGCTTGAGATGGACTGACGTGGTTTTATTGTCAGGCAGGCAGGGGAAAGTTTTTTCTTTATCTTCTTTTTTATAAATGGGGGTTGGATGAGATTCAGGACTTAAGTTTAAGTTTTAATTTCAGAAATTCTTTCTTTGGATTTCTCAAATCTATACATCATTTGTGTACATATATATATATATATATATATATATATATATATATATAATATAT
>NW_026117211.1:0-17309 GCF_001640805.2 Lates calcarifer | reverse complement strand
TTTAACTTGAGTTTACAAGCTTTGAGCTTTGAGCAAAAGCATTTTTTTAAGTTCTGTTATTGGTGCATATATAAATCATTTATGCTTAAACAAGGCTTATAATGAAGTTATTTGAACAGTGAATATCTCATCTGCCTAAAGTCAGGGCGAAGCCACTAACCAGCTGTAGGGATGGGTATCATTAGGATTTTATCTTTATCCATACAGACCCCTATCAGTCCAGCTCAGACTGTTACTGGTTTAAGAGAGTGAAGTTTATAGCAATTTGCAAAATTTGGAGATTAGTGACAAACTAACCAGTTAGACTACATACAGACAAGCTTTCATTTTAGCTGTTAGTAACAGTTTGCCATGAGCTTAACCAGCGTGCTGTGCTTCCTGTTAAACATGTCATGAGACTGTGGACAACGCTGAAAATATTACTTTACTAACTACTGGCCGAACAGGCGCTTTGACAAAGAAAAGGTAAAGGCCAGCAGCTTTTACTTTTCAATGCACTTGTCGTCAACTTGAGTGGCTTATATTCAGCTGGTTCACCTCGAGGAGGACCTAGTGCACTTTTCCTGTCGCCGTACACTGAGTAACACGAAAAAATCAGCTGACCCCGTGTGAAATTTCCTAACTGATCAAAACCAAACTGTAAAGACAGCATCAATCCACGCTCAGCTTTGGTCAAGGGGAGACATATGGTAAGATTACATGAATTCATGTAATCTTCTTTGAACTACAATTTCAGACTTAACTAAGTCATTCACTAGTGTCTTGGCAGCGTTTTTATGGTTCTTTAGACAGGTCTCTAACTGGTTTTCTTTCCAGGGTCATTGAAATCTTTGGCTTCCTACCTCTGCCAGGCTTGTTCTGCACAGTGTGGCTCTCCTTGAATTTCTCGGTGACGCTTCTCATTTGAGTTCTTGACGCTTGAAATGCTGTTATAACTTGTATATCCTTCTCCTGCTTCCTAAGCATCGACAATTCTTCAAGTCTACAGTGATTTCCTTAGTTTTTGGCATGATGCTTTCTCAAGTGACAGCTCAAATCTTAACTGAAGTTTTTATACCGCGTGTAAAGCAGCTCTTGGCTCTCCTGACTGTAACCTCTCTGTGGCAGCTTCTCACAGACTCAATCAACTCTTCTTCCCCTCCCCCTCACACACACACACACACACACACACAGACACACACACACAGAGACCCCCTTCCAAAAACCCATCAAAGAGTAATACAATGGCTCCATCTATAGGATAAAGTAGAGAGTCGCAACAGGAAGTTACCCCAAAATCTGAGGTTTCAAACAGGAAGTTGGGTTTCCGAACTTTGACGGGCCAGAACCGGCACACGCTTCGACCAAAACTCACAATTTTCGGAGCCAGTCTTCCAAAAAATTCCTCAAGGAGGGGCTGACAACATTTGAAGTGAATCTGGTCACCCGTCTAGAAACTGGACATCACACTATAAAATATGTCATTTCCTGCTATAAATAGGTGGTGCTACAACAATTGTATGAATATTGACATATGGATGTGTGCAGATAGGTACCATTAACAATCCTGTAAAGTTTGATGCAGTTTGGACAAAGTATGGCCGAAATATAGCAAAAATAAAGCAACTTCCTGTTTCGTGGCGAGTAATCGAACTTTGAGGGGCCATAACTTCCACGCCCTTCAACAAAAACTCAAAATCTGCCGCAATTTAACATCGTCTATGTCTTAAGAACATACTATTAAGTTTTGAAGTCAATCGGATAATGCGTCTAGGACTAGTTCGCGTTCAAGCGACCCCTGGAAATGGCCAAAACACACAATTTTTCACCTTCCGGTCAAAATAAAAATACTTTCTGTTGGGTTTAGAATATGGCTCAAGAGACTTTTTGGTGCGTCATGGGATGTTACATATGTGTGCAGATTTTCAGATTTTTAGGCGCAACGGGCTTGAGGGGCTGTTCCGTTTAAAAATGTAGGTGGCGCTACCGAGGCCATTTTACCACACCCATGCTCAAGACCCCTAAATTATTAAATTTTTCGCCGTGCCTGACGCGTCTGCAAATTTTGGTAAGTTTTCACGCATGTTAAGGCCCTCAAAAAGCCGATCAAAGAGGCGGAAAAAGAAGAAAAAAAATAATAATTAAATGCGAGCAGCGTTGAACGGGCCCTCGCACCCGGCGCCCGTCGGGGAGCGGCGACCGCGGGACCCGGCAACGCGGGGTCAACGCAGGTCGCAGGGCACACGCTGGCGTAACAGTTCACACTTCCAGATGTAAAAATTTTAAATAAAAGCTTTTACGCTAATTATTTTCTGTGATAATATTTTTCAGAGCTCATCATCTGTGACAGCTCTTGGCTCTCCTGACTGTAACCTCTCTGTGGCAGCTTCTCACAGACTCAATCAACTCCTCTTCCCCTCCCCCCTCAAACACAAACACAAACACAACACACACACACACACACAGATACCCCCTCCCAAAAGGAGATAAAACTCAGTTTTAACTT
The DNA here is from genome assembly GCF_001640805.2 of Lates calcarifer. NCBI lineage: Eukaryota > Metazoa > Chordata > Actinopteri > Centropomidae > Lates > Lates calcarifer. Next base: position 14,824 of record NW_026117211.1, on the reverse strand, counting down.
GAGTTTACAAGCTTTGAGCTTTGAGCAAAAGCATTTTTTTTAAGTTCTGTTATTGGGTGCATATATAAATCATTTATGCTTAAACAAGGCTTATAATGAAGTTATTTGAACAGTGAATATCTCATCTGCCTAAAGTCAGGGCGAAGCCACTAACCAGCTGTAGGGATGGGTATCATTAGGATTTTATCTTTATCCATACAGACCCCTATCAGTCCAGCTCAGACTGTTACTGGTTTAAGAGAGTGAAGTTTATAGCAATTTGCAAAATTTGGAGATTAGTGACAAACTAACCAGTTAGACTACATACAGACAAGCTTTCATTTTAGCTGTTAGTAACAGTTTGCCATGAGCTTAACCAGCGTGCTGTGCTTCGTGTTAAACATGTCATGAGACTGTGGACAACGTTTGAGCCAGCTTTGACATCTGCAGATATGAGTTTCTGAAGAGGGGCCTGCTGAGTTAGATGTGCTGAATAATATCCATTTTCATATCAGAAAAAAACACTGCATTAAACATTGTCTTAGCTCACTGAGCTGAGGTCAACAGGTAATATAACCAACCTGTGAGGTGGCTCACCCCCGTAAGATAAACACATAAATGATCCCTGATAGAACCGATAATTAAAGGCACATCAGTGACAGGGAATGCTATTAAAACTAAACTATAAACTGGTGACATTAACTGCAAAAGAAGATTTTTATTGATACATTTCAGGTAGAATTTAGTTTTCAATAAGGAAAATGCTGTAAGAAACCTGAATTTGTTGCAACAAATTTAAAATAAAAGCTTTTATGCTAATTATTTTCTGTGATAATATTTTTCAGAGCTCATCATCTGTGACAGCTCTTGGCTCTCCTGACTGTAACCTCCCTGTGGCAGCTTCTCACAGACTCAATCAACTCCTCTTCCCCTCCCCCCTCAAACACACACACACAGACACACACACACAGAGACCCCCTTCCAAAAACCCATCAAAGAGTAATACAATGGCTCCATCTGTAGGATAAAGTAGAGAGTCGCAACAGGAAGTTACCCCAAAATCTGAGGTTTCAAACAGGAAGTTGGGTTTCCGAACTTTGACGGGCCAGAACCGGCACACGCTTCGACCCAAACTCACAATTTTCGGAGACTTCTTCCAAAAATTGTCAAGGAGGGGCTGACAACATTTGAAGTGAATCTGGTCACCCGTCTAGAAACTGGACATCACACTATAAAATATGTCATTTCCTGCTATAAATAGGTGGCGCTACAACAATTGTATGAATATTGACATATGGATGTGTGCAGATAGGTACCATTAACAATCCTGTAAAGTTTGATGCAGTTTGGACAAAGTATGGCCGAAATATAGCAAAATAAAGCAACTTCCTGTTTCGTGGCGAGTAATCGAACTTTGAGGGGCCATAACTTCCACGCCCTTCAATGAAAAGTCCGAAATTTGCAATTTAACTTCGTCTATGTCTTAAGAACAAATTATCAAATTTTGAAGTCAATCGGATAATGCGTCTAGGACTAGTTCGCGTTCAAGCGACCCCTGGAAATGGCCAAAAACACACAATTTTTTCACCTTCCGGTCAAAATAAAAATACTTTCTGTTGGGTTTAGAATATGGCTCCAAGAGACTTTTTGGTGCGTCATGGGATGTTACATATGTGTGCAGATTTTCAGATTTTTAGGCGCAACGGGCTTGAGGGGCTGTTCCGTTTAAAAATGTAGGTGGCGCTACCGAGGCCATTTTGCCACGCCCATGCTCAAGACCCTAAATTCTTAAATTTTTCGCCGTGCCTGACGCGTCTGCAAATTTTGGAGTTTTGACGCATGTTAAGGCCCTCAAAAAGCCGATCAAAGAGGCGGAAAAAAAAGAAAAAAAAAATAATAATAATAATAATAATAATAATAATAATAATAATTAAAGCTGCGAGCAGCGTTGAACGGGCCCTCGCACCCCGCGCCCGTCGGGGGAGCGGCGACCGCGGGACCCCGGCAACCGCGGGGTCAACGCAGGTCGCAGGGCACACGCTGGCGTAACAGTTCACACTTCCCAGATGTAAAAATTTTAAATAAAAGCTTTTACGCTAATTATTTTCTGTGATAATATTTTTCAGAGCTCATCATCTGTGACAGCTCTTGGCTCTCCTGACTGTAACCTCTCTGTGGCAGCTTCTCACAGACTCAATCAACTCCTCTTCCCCTCCCCCTCAAACACAAACACAAACACACCCACACACACACACACAAACACACAGAGAAATACCCCCTCCCAAAAGGAGATAAAACTCAGTTTTAACTTGAGTTTACAAGCTTTGAGCTTTGAGCAAAAGCATTTTTTTAAGTTCTGTTATTGGGTGCATATATAAATCATTTATGCTTAAACAAGGCTTATAATGAAGTTATTTGAACAGTGAATATCTCATCTGCCTAAAGTCAGGGCGAAGCCACTAACCAGCTGTAGGGATGGGTATCATTAGGATTTTATCTTTATCCATACAGACCCCTATCAGTCCAGCTCAGACTGTTACTGGTTTAAGAGAGTGAAGTTTATAGCAATTTGCAAAATTTGGAGATTAGTGACAAACTAACCAGTTAGACTACATACAGACAAGCTTTCATTTTAGCTGTTAGTAACAGTTTGCCATGAGCTTAACCAGCGTGCTGTGCTTCCTGTTAAACATGTCATGAGACTGTGGACAACGCTGAAAATATTACTTTACTAACTACTGGCCAAACAGGCGCTTTGACAAAGAAAAGGTAAAGGCCAGCAGCTTTTACTTTTCAATGCACTTGTCGTCAACTTGAGTGGCTTATATTCAGCTGGTTCACCTCGACGCGGAGGACCTAGTACTTTTCCTGTCGCCGTACACTGAGTAAGACGAAAAAATCAGCTGACCCCGTGTGAAATTTCCTAACTGATCAAAACCAAACTGTAAAGACAGCATCAATCCACGCTCAGCTTTGGTCAAGGGGAGACATATGGTAAGATTACATGAATTCATGTAATCTTCTTTGAGACTACAATTTCAGACTTAACTAAGTCATTCACTAGTGTCTTGGCAGCGTTTATGGTTCTTTAGACAGGTCTCTAACTGGTTTTCTTTCCAGGTCATTGAAATCTTTGGCTTCCTACCTCTGCCAGGCTTGTTCTGCACAGTGTGGCTCTCCTTGAATGACGCTTCTCATTTGAGTTCTTGACGCTTGGAAATGCTGTTATAACTTTGTATATCCTTCTCCTGCTTCCTAAGCATCGACAATTCTTCAAGTCTACAGTGATTTCCTTAGTTTTTGGCATGATGCTTTCTCAAGTGACAGCTCAAATCTTAACTGAAGTTTTTATGTGTAAAGCAGCTCTTGGCTCTCCTGACTGTAACCTCTCTGTGGCAGCTTCTCACAGACTCAATCAACTCTCTTCCCCTCCCCCCCCCACAAACACAAACACACACACACACACACACACACACACACACACACACACACACAGAGACCCCCTTCCAAAAACCCATCAAAGAGTAATACAATGGCTCCATCTATAGGATAAAGTAGAGAGTCGCAACAGGAAGTTACCCCAAAATCTGAGGTTTCAAACAGGAAGTTGGGTTTTCCGAACTTTGACGGGCCAGAACCGGCACACGCTTCGACCAAAACTCACAATTTTCGGAGCCAGTCTTCCAAAAATTGTCAAGGAGGGGCTGACAACATTTGAAGTGAATCTGGTCACCCGTCTAGAAACTGGACATCACACTATAAAATATGTCATTTCCTGCTATAAATAGGTGGCGCTACAACAATTGTATGAATATTGACATATGGATGTGTGCAGATAGGTACCATTAACAATCCTGTAAAGTTTGATGCAGTTTGGACAAAGTATGGCCGAAATATAGCAAAAATAAAGCAACTTCCTGTTTCGTGGCGAGTAATCGAACTTTGAGGGGCCATAACTTCCACGCCCTTCAACAAAAACTCAAAATCTGCCGCAATTTAACATCGTCTATGTCTTAAGAACATACTATTAAGTTTTGAAGTCAATGGGATAATGCGTCTAGGACTAGTTCGCGTTCAAGCGACCCCTGGAAATGGCCAAAAACACACAATTTTTTCACCTTCCGGTCAAAATAAAAATACTTTCTGTTGGGTTTAGAATATGGCTCCAAGAGACTTTTTGGTGCGTCATGGGATGTTACATATGTGTGCAGATTTTCAGATTTTTAGGCGCAACGGGCTTGAGGGGCTGTTCCGTTTAAAAATGTAGGTGGCGCTACCGAGGCCATTTTACCACGCCCATGCTCAAGACCCCTAAATTATTAAATTTTTCGCCGTGCCTGACGCGTCTGCAAATTTTGGTAAGTTTTCACGCATGTTAAGGCCCTCAAAAAGCGATCCCTAAAAAAAAGTAAAAAAGAGTGTAATAATAATTAAAGCTGCGAGCAGCGTTGAACGGCCCTCGCACCCGGCGCCGTCGGGGGAGCGGCGACCGCGGGACCCCGGCAACCGCGGGGTCAACGCAGGTCGCAGGGCACACGCTGGCGTAACAGTTCACACTTCCGAGATGTAAAAATTTTAAATAAAAGCTTTTACGCTAATTATTTTCTGTGATAATATTTTTCAGAGCTCATCATCTGTGACAGCTCTTGGCTCTCCTGACTGTAACCTCTCTGTGGCAGCTTCTCACAGACTCAATCAACTCCTCTTCCCCTCCCCCCTCAAACACAAACACAAACACAAACACACACACACACACACACAGATACCCCCTCCCAAAAGGAGATAAAACTCAGTTTTAACTTGAGTTTACAAGCTTTGAGCTTTGAGCAAAAGCATTTTTTTAAGTTCTGTTATTGGGTGCATATATAAATCATTTATGCTTAAACAAGGGTTATAATGAAGTTATTTGAACAGTGAATATCTCATCTGCCTAAAGTCAGGGCGAAGCCACTAACCAGCTGTAGGGATGGGTATCATTAGGATTTTATCTTTATCCATACAGACCCCTATCAGTCCAGCTCAGACTGTTACTGGTTTAAGAGTGAAGTTTATAGCAATTTGCAAAATTTGGAGATTAGTGACAAACTAACCAGTTAGACTACATACAGACAAGCTTTCATTTTAGCTGTTAGTAACAGTTTGCCATGAGCTTAACCAGCGTGCTGTGCTTCCTGTTAAACATGTCATGAGACTGTGGACAACGCTGAAAATATTACTTTACTAACTACTGGCCGAACAGGCGCTTTGACAAAGAAAAGGTAAAGGCCAGCAGCTTTTACTTTTCAATGCACTTGTCGTCAACTTGAGTGGCTTATATTCAGCTGGTTCACCTCGACGCCAGTGCACTTTTCCTGTCGCCGTACACTGAGTAACACGAAAAATCAGCTGACCCCTGTGAAATTTCCTAACTGATCAAAACCAAACCTTTGGTCAAGGGGAGACATAAGATTACATGTTTGAAGCCAGTTTAATTTTTTGAGCCAGCTTTGACATCTGCAGATATGAGTTTCTGAAGAGGGCCTGCTGAGGTTAGATGTGCTGAATAATATCCATTTTCATATCAGAAAAAACACTGCATTAAACATTGTCTTAGCTCACTGAGCTGAGGTCAACAGGTAATATAACCAACCTGTGAGGTGGCTCACCCCGTAAGATAAACACATAAATGATCCCTGATAGAACCGATAATTAAAGCACATCAGTGACAGGGAATGCTATTAAAACTAAACTATAAACTGGTGACATTAACTGCAAAAGAAGATTTTTATTGATACATTTCAGGTAGAATTTAGTTTTCAATAAGGAAAATGCTGTAAGAAACCTGAATTTGTTGCAACAAATTTAAAATAAAAGCTTTTATGCTAATTATTTTCTGTGATAATATTTTTCAGAGCTCATCATCTGTGACAGCTCATGGCTCTCTTGACTGTAACCTCCCTGTGGCAGCTTCTCACAGACTCAATCAACTCCTCTTCCCTCCCCCCTCAAACACACACACACAGACACACACACACAGAGACCCCCTTCCAAAAACCCATCAAAGAGTAATACAATGGCTCCATCTGTAGGATAAAGTAGAGAGTCGCAACAGGAAGTTACCCCAAAATCTGAGGTTTCAAACAGGAAGTTGGGTTTCCGAACTTTGACGGGCCAGAACCGGCACACGCTTCGACCCAAACTCACAATTTTCAGTCTTCCAAAAATTGTCAAGGAGGGGCTGACAACATTTGAAGTGAATCTGGTCACCCGTCTAGAAACTGGACATCACACTATAAAATATGTCATTTCCTGCTATAAATAGGTGGCGCTACAACAATTGTATGAATATTGACATATGGATGTGTGCAGATAGGTACCATTAACAATCCTGTAAAGTTTGATGCAGTTTGGACAAAGTATGGCCGAAATATAGCAAATAAAGCAACTTCCTGTTTCGTGGCGAGTAATCGAACTTTGAGGGGCCATAACTTCCACGCCCTTCAAAAAAGTAAATTTGCAATTTAACATCGTCTATGTCTTAAGAACAAATTATAAGTTTTGAAGTCAATCGGATAATGCGTCTAGGACTAGTTCGCGTTCAAGCGACCCCTGGAAATGGCCAAAAACACACAATTTTTTCACCTTCCGGTCAAAATAAAAATACTTTCTGTTGGGTTTAGAATATGGCTCCAAGAGACTTTTTGGTGGTGCGTCATGGGATGTTACATATGTGTGCAGATTTTCAGATTTTAGGCGCAACGGGCTTGAGGGGCTGTTCCGTTTAAAAATGTAGGTGGCGCTACCGAGGCCATTTTGCCACACCCATGCTCAAGACCCCTAAATTATTAAATTTTTCGCCGTGCCTGACGCGTCTGCAAATTTTGGAGTTTTCACGCATGTTAAGGCCCTCAAAAAGCCGATCTAAGAGGCGGAAAAAGAAGAAAAAAAAATAATAATAATAATAATAATAATAATGCAAATAATAATTAAAGCTGCGAGCAGCGTTGAACGGGCCCTCGCACCGGCGCCCGTCGGGGGAGCGGCGACCGCGGGACCCCGGCAACCGGGGTCAACGCAGGTCGCAGGGCACACGCTGGCGTAACAGTTCACACTTCCCAGATGTAAAAATTTAAATAAAAGCTTTTATGCTAATTATTTTCTGTGATAATATTTTTCAGAGCTCATCATCTGTGACACTCATGGCTCTCTTGACTGTAACCTCCCTGTGGCAGCTTCTCACAGACTCAATCAACTCCTCTTCCCCTCCCCCCTCAGACACACACAGACACACACACACACAGAGACCCCCTTCCAAAAACCCATCAAAGAGTAATACAATGGCTCCATCTGTAGGATAAAGTAGAGAGTCGCAACAGGAAGTTACCCCAAAATCTGAGGTTTCAAACAGGAAGTTGGGTTTCGAACTTTGACGGGCCAGAACCGGCACACGCTTCGACCAAACTCACAATTTTCGGAGCCAGTCTTCCAAAAATCCTTAAGTCTGTCCTGACAACATTTGAAGTGAATCTGGTCACCCGTCTAGAAACTGGACATCACACTATAAAATATGTCATTTCCTGCTATAAATAGGTGGCGCTACAACAATTGTATGAATATTGACATATGGATGTGTGCAGATAGGTACCATTAACAATCCTGTAAAGTTTGATGCAGTTTGGACAAAGTATGGCCGAAATATAGCAAATTTAAAGCAACTTCCTGTTTGTGGCGAGTAATCGAACTTTGAGGGGCCATAACTTCCACGCCCTTCAATGAAAAGTCCGAAACTTTTGCAATTTAACTTCGTCTATGTCTTAAGAACAAATTATCAATTTTGAAGTCAATCGGATAATGCGTCTAGGACTAGTTCGCGTTCAAGCGACCCCTGGAAATGGCCAAAAACACACAATTTTTTCACCTTCCGGTCAAAAATAAAATACTTTCTGTTGGGTTTAGAATATGGCTCCAAGAGACTTTTTGGTGCGTCATGGGATGTTACATATGTGTGCAGATTTTCAGATTTTTAGGCGCAACGGGCTTGAGGGCTGTTCCGTTAAAAATGTAGGTGGCGCTACCGAGGCCATTTTGCCACACCCATGCTCAAGACCCCTAAATTCTTAAATTTTTCGCCGTGCCTGACGCGTCTGCAAATTTTCAGGAGTTTTGACGCATTTTAAGGCCCTCAAAAAGGCGATCAAAGAGCGGAAAAAGAAGAAAAAAAAAATAATAATAATAATTAAAGCTGCGAGCAGCGTTGAACGGGCCTCGCACCCGGCGCCCGTCGGGGAGCGGCGACCGCGGGACCCCGGCAACCGCGGGTCAACGCAGGTCGCAGGGCACACGCTGGCGTAACAGCTTTTACGCTAATTATTTTCTGTGATAATATTTTTCAGAGCTCATCATCTGTGACAGCTCTTGGCTCTCCTGACTGTAACCTCTCTGTGGCAGCTTCTCACAGACTCAATCAACTCCTCTTCCCCTCCCCCTCAAACACAAACACACAACACACACACACACACACACACACACACAAACACAGAGAGAGATACCCCCTCCCAAAAGGAGATAAACTCAGTTTTTAACTTGAGTTTAAAAGCTTTGAGCTTTGAGCAAAAGCATTTTTTTAAGTTCTGTTATTGGGTGCATATATAAATCATTTATGCTTAAACAAGGCTTATAATGAAGTTATTTGAACAGTGAATATCTCAGCTGCTAAAGTCAGGGCGAAGCCACTAACCAGCTGTAGGGATGGGTATCATTCGGATTTTATCTTTATCCATACAGACCCCTATCAGTCCAGCTCAGACTGTTACTGGTTTAAGAGAGTGAAGTTTATAGCAATTTGCAAAATTTGGAGATTAGTGACAAACTAACCAGTTAGACTACATACAGACAAGCTTTCATTTTAGCTGTTAGTAACAGTTTGCCATGAGCTTAACCAGCGTGCTGTGCTTCCTGTTAAACATGTCATGAGACTGTGGACAACGCTGAAAATATTACTTTACTAACTACTGGCTGAACAGGCGCTTTGACAAAGAAAAGGTAAAGGCCAGCAGCTTTTACTTTTCAATGCACTTGTCGTCAACTTGAGTGGCTTATATTCAGCTGGTTCACCTCGACGCCGGTGGATGTAGACATGCACTTTTCCTGTTGCCGTACACTGAGTAACAAAAAAATCAGCTGACCCTTGTGAAATTTCCTAACTGATCAAAACCAAACTGTAAAGACAGCATCAATCCACGCTCAGCTTTGGTCAAGGGGAGACATATGGTAAGATTACATGAATTCAAAATAACCTACAATTCCTTCAAATTAATTTGAAGCCAGTTTAATTTTTTGAGCCAGCTTTGACATCTGCAGATATGAGTTTCTGAAGAGGGGCCTGCTGAGGTTAGATGTGCTGAATAATATCCATTTTCATATCAGAAAAAACACTGCATTAAACATTGTCTTAGCTCACTGAGCTGAGGTCAACAGGTAATATAACCAACCTGTGAGGTGGCTCACCCCCGTAAGATAAACACATAAATGATCCCTGATAGAACCGATAATTAAAGGCACATCAGTGACAGGGAATGCTATTAAAACTAAACTATAAACTGGTGACATTAACTGCAAAAGAAGATTTTTATTGATACATTTCAGGTAGAATTTAGTTTCAATAAGGAAACAGTGTAAGAAACCTGAATTTGTTGCAACAAATTTAAATAAAAGCTTTTATGCTAATTATTTTCTGTGATAATATTTTTCAGAGCTCATCATCTGTGACAGCTCTTGGCTCTCTTGACTGTAACCTCCCCTGTGGCAGCTTCTCACAGACTCAATCAACTCCTCTTCCCCTCCCCCCCTCAACAGCACACACACAGACACACACACACACAGAGACCCCCTTCCCAAAAACCCATCAAAGAGTAAATACAATGGCTCCATCTGTAGGAGATAAAGTAGGAGTCGCAACAGGAAGTTACCCCAAAATCTGAGGTTTCAAACAGGAAGTTGGGTTTCCGAACTTTGACGGGCCAGAACCGGCACACGCTTCGACCCAAACTCACAATTTTCGGAGCCAGTCTTCCAAAAATCCTTAAGTCTGTCCTGACAACATTTGAAGTGAATCTGGTCACCCCGTCTAGAAACTGGACATCACACTATAAAATATGTCATTTCCTGCTATAAATAGGTGGTGCTACAACAATTGTATGAATATTGACATATGGATGTGTGCAGATAGGTACCATTAACAATCCTGTAAAGTTTGATGCAGTTTGGACAAAGTATGGCCGAAATATAGCAAATTTAAAGCAACTTCCTGTTTTGTGGCGAGTGATCGAACTTTTGAGGGGCCATAACTTCCACGCCCTTCAATGAAAAGTCCGAAACTTTTGCAATTTAACTTCGTCTATGTCTTAAGAACAAATTATCAAATTTTGAAGTCAATCGGATAATGCGTCTAGGACTAGTTCGCGTTCAAGCGACCCCTGGAAATGGCCAAAAACACACAATTTTTTCACCTTCCGGTCAAAAATAAAAATACTTTCTGTTGGGTTTTAGAATATGGCTCCAAGAGACTTTTTGGTGCGTCATGGGATGTTACATATGTGTGCAGATTTTCAGATTTTTAGGCGCAACGGGCTTGAGGGGCTGTTCCGTTAAAAATGTAGGTGGCGCTACCGAGGCCATTTTGCCACACCCATGCTCAAGACCCCTAAATTATTAATTTTTCGCCGTGCCTGACGCGTCTGCAAATTTTCAGGAGTTTTGACGCATGTTAAGGCCCTCAAAAAGGCGATCAAAGAGGCGGAAAAAGAAGAAAAAAATAATAATAATAATAATAATAATAATAAACCGAACGAGAAACAAGAGGGGTCCTTTGCAACTCGTTGCATGGCCCCGTTGGCCCACGCAACTCGTTGCTCGGCCCTAATATAAAGCTGCGAGCAGCGTTGAACGGGGCCCTCGCACCCGGCGCCCGTCGGGAGCGGCGACCGCGGGACCCGGCAACCGCGGGGTCAACGCAGGTCGCAGGGCACACGCTGGCGTAACAGTTCACACTTCCCGAGATGTAAAATTTAAAATAAAAGCTTTTACGCTAATTATTTTCTGTGATAATATTTTTCAGAGCTCATCATCTGTGACAGCTCTTGGCTCTCCTGACTGTAACCTCTCCTGTGGCAGCTTCTCACAGACTCAATCAACTCCTCTTCCCCTCCCCCCTCAACACAAACACAAACACACACACACACACACACACACACACAAACACAGAGAGAGATACCCCCTCCCAAAAAGGAGATAAAACTCAGTTTTAACTTGAGTTTAAAAGCTTTGAGCTTTGAGCAAAAGCATTTTTTTTAAGTTCTGTTATTGGGTGCATATATAAATCATTTATGCTTAAACAAGGCTTATAATGAAGTTATTTGAACAGTGAATATCTCAGCTGCCTAAAGTCAGGGCGAAGCCACTAACCAGCTGTAGGGATGGGTATCATTCGGATTTTATCTTTATCCATACAGACCCTATCAGTCCAGCTCAGACTGTTACTGGTTTAAAGAGAGTGAAGTTTATAGCAATTTGCAAAATTTGAGATTAGTGACAAACTAACCAGTTAGACTACATACAGACAAGCTTTCATTTTAGCTGTTAGTAACAGTTTGCCATGAGCTTAACCAGCGTGCTGTGCTTCCTGTTAAACATGTCATGAGACTGTGGACAACGCTGAAAATATTACTTTACTAACTACTGGCTGAACAGGCGCTTTGACAAAGAAAAGGTAAAGGCCAGCAGCTTTTACTTTTCAATGCACTTGTCGTCAACTTGAGTGGCTTATATTCAGCTGGTTCACCTCGACGCCGGTGGATGTAGACATGCACTTTTCCTGTTGCCGTACACTGAGTAACACGAAAAAATCAGCTGACCCCTTGTGAAATTTCCTAACTGATCAAAACCAAACTGTAAAGACAGCATCAATCCACGCTCAGCTTTGGTCAAGGGGAGACATATGGTAAGATTACATGAATTCAAAATAACCTACAATTCCTTCAAATTAATTTGAAGCCAGTTTAATTTTTTGAGCCAGCTTTGACATCTGCAGATATGAGTTTCTGAAGAGGGGCCTGCTGAGGTTAGATGTGCTGAATAATATCCATTTTCATATCAGAAAAAACACTGCATTAAACATTGTCTTAGCTCACTGAGCTGAGGTCAACAGGTAATATAACCAACCTGTGAGGTGGCTCACCCCGTAAGATAAACACATAAATGATCCCTGATAGAACCGATAATTAAAGGCACATCAGTGACAGGGAATGCTATTAAAACTAAACTATAAACTGGTGACATTAACTGCAAAAGAAGATTTTTATTGATACATTTCAGGTAGAATTTAGTTTTCAATAAGGGAAACAGTGTAAGAAACCTGAATTTGTTGCAACAAATTTAAAATAAAAGCTTTTATGCTAATTATTTTTCTGTGATAATATTTTTCAGAGCTCATCATCTGTGACAGCTCTTGGCTCTCTTGACTGTAACCTCCCTGTGGCAGCTTCTCACAGACTCAATCAACTCCTCTTCCCCTCCCCCTCAGACACACACACACACACACACACACACACACACACACACACAGAGACCCCCTTCCAAAAACCCATCAAAGAGTAATACAATGGCTCCATCTATAGGATAAAGTCGAGAGTCGCAACAGGAAGTTACCCCAAAATCTGAGGTTTCAAACAGGAAGTTGGGTTTCCGAACTTTGACGGGCCAGAACCGGCACACGCTTCGACCAAAACTCACAATTTTCGGAGGACTTCTTCCAAAAATTGTCAAGGAGGGGCTGACAACATTTGAAGTCAATCTGGTCACCCGTCTAGAAACTGGACATCACACTATAAAATATGTCATTTCCTGCTATAAATAGGTGGGCTACAACAATTGTATGAATATTGACATATGGATGTGTGCAGATAGGTACCATTAACAATCCTGTAAAGTTTGATGCAGTTTGGACAAAGTATGGCCGAAATATAGCAAATTAAAGCAACTTCCTGTTTTGTGGCGAGTGATCGAACTTTGAGGGCCATAACTTCCACGCCCTTCAATGAAAAGTCAGAAACTTTTGCAATTTAACTTCGTCTATGTCTTAAGAACAAATTATCAAATTTTGAAGTCAATCGGATAATGCGTCTAGGACTAGTTCGCGTTCAAGCGACCCCTGGAAATGGCCAAAAGCACACAATTTTTTCACCTTCCGGTCAAAATAAAAATACTTTCTGTTGGGTTTAGAATATGGCTCCAAGAGACTTTTTGGTGCGTCATGGGATGTTACATATGTGTGCAGATTTTCAGATTTTTAGGCGCAACGGGCTTGAGGGGCTGTTCCGTTAAAAATGTAGGTGGCGCTACCGAGGCCATTTTGCCACACCCATGCTCAAGACCCCTAAATTCTTAAATTTTTCGCCCGTGCCTGACGCGTCTGCAAATTTTCAGGAGTTTTGACGCATGTTAAGGCCTCAAAAAGGCGATCAAAGAGGCGGAAAAAAGAAGAAAAAAAATAATATAATAATAATTTAAAGCTGCGAGCAGCGTTGAACGGGCCCTCGCACCCGGCGCCCGTCGGCGGGCGGCGACCGCGGGACCCGGCAACCGCGGGTCAACGCAGGTCGCAGGGCACACGCTGGCGTAACAGTTCACACTTCCGAGATGTAAAAATTTTAAAATAAAAGCTTTTATGCTAATTATTTTCTGTGATAATATTTTTCAGAGCTCATCATCTGTGACAGCTCTTGGCTCTCCTGACTGTAACCTCTCTGTGGCAGCTTCTCACAGACTCAATCAACTCCTCTTCCCTCCCCCCTCAAACACAAACACAAACACAAACACACACACACACACACAGATACCCCCTCCAAAAGGAGATAAAACTCAGTTTTAACTTGAGTTTAAAAAGCTTTGAGCTTTGAGCAAAAAGCATTTTTTTGCAAGTTCTGTTATTGGGTGCATATATAAATCATTTATGCTTAAACAAGGCTTATAATGAAGTTATTTGAACAGTGAATATCTCATCTGCCTAAAGTCAGGGCGAAGCCACTAACCAGCTGTAGGGATGGGTATCATTAGGATTTTATCTTTATCCATACAGACCCTATCAGTCCAGCTCAGACTGTTACTGGTTTAAGAGAGTGAAGTTTATAGCAATTTGCAAAATTTGGAGATTAGTGACAAACTAACCAGTTAGACTACATACAGACAAGCTTTCATTTTAGCTGTTAGTAACAGTTTGCCATGAGCTTAACCAGCGTGCTGTGCTTCGTGTTAAACATGTCATGAGACTGTGGACAACGTTTGAGCCAGCTTTGACATCTGCAGATATGAGTTTCTGAAGAGGGGCCTGCTGAGGTTAGATGTGCTGAATAATATCCATTTTCATATCAGAAAAAACACTGCATTAAACATTGTCTTAGCTCACTGAGCTGAGGTCAACAGGTAATATAACCAACCTGTGAGGTGGCTCACCCCCGTAAGATAAACACATAAATGATCCCTGATAGAACCGATAATTAAAGGCACATCAGTGACAGGGAATGCTATTAAAACTAAACTATAAACTGGTGACATTAACTGCAAAAGAAGATTTTTATTGATACATTTCAGGTAGAATTTAGTTTTCAATAAGGAAAATGCTGTAAGAAACCTGAATTTGTTGCAACAAATTTAAAATAAAAGCTTTTATGCTAATTATTTTCTGTGATAATATTTTTCAGAGCTCATCATCTGTGACAGCTCTTGGCTCTCCTGACTGTAACCTCCCTGTGGCAGCTTCTCACAGACTCAATCAACTCCTCTTCCCCTCCCCCCTCAAACACACACACAC
>NW_026117210.1:0-20768 GCF_001640805.2 Lates calcarifer | reverse complement strand
CAACCGCGGGGTCAACGCAGGTCGCAGGGCACACGCTGGCGTAACAGTTCACACTTCCCAGATGTAAAAATTTAAAAAAATAAAAGCTTTTATGCTAATTATTTTCTGTGATAATATTTTTCAGAGCTCATCATCTGTGACAGCTCATGGCTCTCTGACTGTAACCTCTCTGTGGCAGCTTCTCACAGACTCAATCAACTCCTCTTCCCCCTCCCCCCTCAGACACACACAGACACACACACACACAGAGACCCCCTTCCAAAAACCCATCAAAGAGTAATACAATGGCTCCATCTGTAGGATAAAGTAGAGAGTCGCAACAGGAAGTTACCCCAAAATCTGAGGTTTCAAACAGGAAGTTGGGTTTCCGAACTTTGACGGGCCAGAACCGGCACACGCTTCGACCAAAAAACTCACAATTTTCGGAGCCAGTCTTCCAAAAATCCTTAAGTCTGTCCTGACAACATTTGAAGTGAATCTGGTCACCCGTCTAGAAACTGGACATCACACTATAAAATATGTCATTTCCTGCTATAAATAGGTGGTGCTACAACAATTGTATGAATATTGACATATGGATGTGTGCAGATAGGTACCATTAACAATCCTGTAAAGTTTGATGCAGTTTGGACAAAGTATGGCCGAAATATAGCAAATTTAAAGCAACTTCCTGTTTTGTGGCGAGTGATCGAACTTTGAGGGGCCATAACTTCCACGCCCTTCAATGAAAAGTCCGAAACTTTTGCAATTTAACTTCGTCTATGTCTTAAGAACAAATTATCAAATTTTGAAGTCAATCGGATAATGCGTCTAGGACTAGTTCGCGTTCAAGCGACCCCTGGAAATGGCCAAAAACACACAATTTTTTCACCTTCCGGTCAAAATAAAAATACTTTCTGTTGGGTTTAGAATATGGCTCCAAGAGACTTTTTGGTGCGTCATGGGATGTTACATATGTGTGCAGATTTTCAGATTTTTAGGCGCAACGGGCTTGAGGGGCTGTTCCGTTAAAAATGTAGGTGGCGCTACCGAGGCCATTTTGCCACACCCATGCTCAAGACCCCTAAATTATTAAATTTTTCGCCGTGCCTGACGCGTCTGCAAATTTTCAGGAGTTTTGACGCATGTTAAGGCCCTCAAAAAGGCGATCAAAGAGGCGGAAAAAGAAGAAAAAAAATAATAATAATTAAAGCTGCGAGCAGCGTTGAACGGGCCCTCGCACCCCGGCGCCCGTCGGGGAGCGGCGCCCGCGGGACCCGGCAACCGCGGGGTCAACGCAGGTCGCAGGGCACACGCTGGCGTAACAGTTCACACTTCCGAGATGTAAAAATTTAAAAATAAAAGCTTTTACGCTAATTATTTTCTGTGATAATATTTTTCAGAGCTCATCATCTGTGACAGCTCTTGGCTCTCCTGACTGTAACCTCTCTGTGGCAGCTTCTCACAGACTCAATCAACTCCTCTTCCCTCCCCCCTCAAACACAAACACAAACACACACACACACACACACACACACACACACACCACACACCCCCAAAAGGAGATAAAACTCAGTTTTAACTTGAGTTTAAAAGCTTTGAGCTTTGAAAAGCATTTTTTTAAGTTCTGTTATTGGGTGCATATATAAATCATTTATGCTTAAACAAGGCTTATAATGAAGTTATTTGAACAGTGAATATCTCATCTGCCTAAAGTCAGGGCGAAGCCACTAACCAGCTGTAGGGATGGGTATCATTAGGATTTTATCTTTATCCATACAGACCCCTATCAGTCCAGCTCAGACTGTTACTGGTTTAAGAGAGTGAAGTTTATAGCAATTTGCAAAATTTGGAGATTAGTGACAAACTAACCAGTTAGACTACATACAGACAAGCTTTCATTTTAGCTGTTAGTAACAGTTTGCCATGAGCTTAACCAGCGTGCTGTGCTTCCTGTTAAACATGTCATGAGACTGTGGACAACGCTGAAAATATTACTTTACTAACTACTGGCCGAACAGGCGCTTTGACAAAGAAAAGGTAAAGGCCAGCAGCTTTTACTTTTCAATGCACTTGTCGTCAACTTGAGTGGCTTATATTCAGCTGGTTCACCTCGACGCCGGTGGATGTAGTGCACTTTTCCTGTCGCCGTACACTGAGTAACACGAAAAAATCAGCTGACCCTTGTGAAATTTCCTAACTGATCAAAACCAAACTGTAAAGACAGCATCAATCCACGCTCAGCTTTGGTCAAGGGGAGACATATGGTAAGATTACATGAATTCAAAATAACCTACAATTCCTTCAAATTAATTTGAAGCCAGTTTAATTTTTGAGCCAGCTTTGACATCTGCAGATATGAGTTTCTGAAGAGGGGCCTGCTGAGGTTAGATGTGCTGAATAATATCCATTTTCATATCAGAAAAAACACTGCATTAAACATTGTCTTAGCTCACTGAGCTGAGGTCAACAGGTAATATAACCAACCTGTGAGGTGGCTCACCCCCGTAAGATAAACACATAAATGATCCCTGATAGAACCGATAATTAAAGGCACATCAGTGACAGGGAATGCTATTAAAACTAAACTATAAACTGGTGACATTAACTGCAAAAGAAGATTTTTATTGATACATTTCAGGTAGAATTTAGTTTTCAATAAGGAAAAGTGTAAGAAACCTGAATTTGTTGCAACAAATTTAAAATAAAAGCTTTTATGCTAATTATTTTCTGTGATAATATTTTTCAGAGCTCATCATCTGTGACAGCTCTTGGCTCTCTTGACTGTAACCTCCCTGTGGCAGCTTCTCACAGACTCAATCAACTCCTCTTCCCCTCCCCCCTCAACACACACAGACACACACACACAGAGACCCCCCTTCCAAAAACCCATCAAAGAGTAATACAATGGCTCCATCTGTAGGATAAAGTAGAGAGTCGCAACAGGAAGTTACCCCAAAATCTGAGGTTTCAAACAGGAAGTTGGGTTTCCGAACTTTGACGGGCCAGAACCGGCACACGCTTCGACCCAAACTCACAATTTTCGGAGCCAGTCTTCCAAAAATTGTCAAGGAGGGCTGACAACATTTGAAGTGAATCTGGTCACCCGTCTAGAAACTGGACATCACACTATAAAATATGTCATTTCCTGCTATAAATAGGTGGTGCTACAACAATTGTATGAATATTGACATATGGATGTGTGCAGATAGGTACCATTAACAATCCTGTAAAGTTTGATGCAGTTTGGACAAAGTATGGCCGAAATATAGCAAATAAAGCAACTTCCTGTTTCGTGGCGAGTAATCGAACTTTGAGGGGCCATAACTTCCACGCCCTTCAATGAAAAGTCAAAACGCAATTTAACTTCGTCTATGTCTTAAGAACAAATTATCAAGTTTTGAAGTCAATCGGATAATGCGTCTAGGACTAGTTCGCGTTCAAGCGACCCCTGGAAATGGCCAAAAACACACAATTTTTTCACCTTCCGGTCAAAATAAAAATACTTTCTGTTGGGTTTAGAATATGGCTCCAAGAGACTTTTTGGTGCGTCATGGGATGTTACATATGTGTGCAGATTTTCAGATTTTTAGGCGCAACGGGCTTGAGGGGCTGTTCCGTTTAAAAATGTAGGTGGCGCTACCGAGGCATTTTACCACACCCATGCTCAAGACCCCTAAATTATTAAATTTTTCGCCGTGCCTGACGCGTCTGCAAATTTTGGAAGTTTTGACGCATGTTAAGGCCCTCAAAAAGGCGATCAAGAGGCGGAAAAAGAAGAAAAAAAATAATAATAATAATAATAATAATAATGGTTGCAATCGTAAATTAAAGCTGCGAGCAGCGTTGAACGGGCCCTCGCACCCGGCGCCCGTCGGGGAGCGGCGACCGCGGGACCCCGGCAACCGCGGGGTCAACGCAGGTCGCAGGGCACACGCTGGCGTAACAGTTCACACTTCCGAGATGTAAAAATTTAAAAATAAAAGCTTTTACGCTAATTATTTTCTGTGATAATATTTTTCAGAGCTCATCATCTGTGACAGCTCTTGGCTCTCCTGACTGTAACCTCTCTGTGGCAGCTTCTCACAGACTCAATCAACTCCTCTTCCCCTCCCCCCTCAAACACAAACACACACACACACACACACACACACACACAGATACCCCTCCCAAAAGGAGATAAAACTCAGTTTTAACTTGAGTTTAAAAAGCTTTGAGCTTTGAGCAAAAGCATTTTTTTAAAGTTCTGTTATTGGGTGCATATATAATCATTTATGCTTAAACAAGGCTTATAATGAAGTTATTTGAACAGTGAATATCTCATCTGCCTAAAGTCAGGGCGAAGCCACTAACCAGCTGTAGGGATGGGTATCATTAGGATTTTATCTTTATCCATACAGACCCCTATCAGTCCAGCTCAGACTGTTACTGGTTTAAGAGAGTGAAGTTTATAGCAATTTGCAAAATTTGGAGATTAGTGACAAACTAACCAGTTAGACTACATACAGACAAGCTTTCATTTTAGCTGTTAGTAACAGTTTGCCATGAGCTTAACCAGCGTGCTGTGCTTCCTGTTAAACATGTCATGAGACTGTGGACAACGCTGAAAATATTACTTTACTAACTACTGGCCGAACAGGCGCTTTGACAAAGAAAAGGTAAAGGCCAGCAGCTTTTACTTTTCAATGCACTTGTCGTCAACTTGAGTGGCTTATATTCAGCTGGTTCACCTCGACGCCGGTGGATGTAGTGCACTTTTCCTGTCGCCGTACACTGAGTAACACGAAAAAATCAGCTGACCCCTTGTGAAATTTCCTAACTGATCAAAACCAAACTGTAAAGACAGCATCAATCCACGCTCAGCTTTGGTCAAGGGGAGACATATGGTAAGATTACATGAATTCAAAATAACCTACAATTCCTTAAAATTAATTTGAAGCCAGTTTAATTTTTTGAGCCAGCTTTGACATCTGCAGATATGAGTTTCTGAAGAGGGGCCTGCTGAGGTTAGATGTGCTGAATAATATCCATTTTCATATCAGAAAAAACACTGCATTAAACATTGTCTTAGCTCACTGAGCTGAGGTCAACAGGTAATATAACCAACCTGTGAGGTGGCTCACCCCCGTAAGATAAACACATAAATGATCCCTGATAGAACCGATAATTAAAGGCACATCAGTGACAGGGAATGCTATTAAAACTAAACTATAAACTGGTGACATTAACTGCAAAAGAAGATTTTTATTGATACATTTCAGGTAGAATTTAGTTTTCAATAAGGAAAAGCTGTAAGAAACCTGAATTTGTTGCAACAAATTTAAAATAAAAGCTTTTATGCTAATTATTTTCTGTGATAATATTTTTCAGAGCTCATCATCTGTGACAGCTCATGGCTCTCTTGACTGTAACCTCCCTGTGGCAGCTTCTCACAGACTCAATCAACTCCTCTTCCCCTCCCCCCTCAACACACACACACACACACACACACACACACACACACACACAGAGACCCCCTTCCAAAAACCCATCAAAGAGTAATACAATGGCTCCATCTGTAGGATAAAGTAGAGAGTCGCAACAGGAAGTTACCCAAAAATCTGAGGTTTCAAACAGGAAGTTGGGTTTCCGAACTTTGACGGGCCAGAACCGGCACACGCTTCGACCAAAAACTCACAATTTTCGGAGGACTTCTTCCAAAAATTGTCAAGGAGGGCTGACAACATTTGAAGTGAATCTGGTCACCCGTCTAGAAACTGGACATCACACTATAAAATATGTCATTTCCTGCTATAAATAGGTGGCTACAACAATTGTATGAATATTGACATATGGATGTGTGCAGATAGGTACCATTAACAATCCTGTAAAGTTTGATGCAGTTTGGACAAAGTATGGCCGAAATATAGCAAAAATAAAGCAACTTCCTGTTTCGTGGCGAGTAATCGAACTTTGAGGGGCCATAACTTCCACGCCCTTCAACAAAAGTCAAAACTTTTGCAATTTAACATCGTCTATGTCTTAAGAACATATTATCAAATTTTGAAGTCAATCGGATAATGCGTCTAGGACTAGTTCGCGTTCAAGCGACCCCTGGAAATGGCCAAAAACACACAATTTTTTCACCTTCCGGTCAAAATAAAAATACTTTCTGTTGGGTTTAGAATATGGCTCCAAGAGACTTTTTGGTGCGTCATGGGATGTTACATATGTGTGCAGATTTTCAGATTTTTAGGCGCAACGGGCTTGAGGGGCTGTTCCGTTTAAAAATGTAGGTGGCGCTACCGAGGCCATTTTGCCACACCCCCATGCTCAAGACCCCTAAATTATTAAATTTTTCGCCGTGCCTGACGCGTCTGCAAATTTTGGTAGTTTTCACGCATGTTAAGGCCCTCAAAAAGCGATCAAAGAGGCGGAAAAAGAAGAAAAAAAATAATAATAATAATAATTAAAGCTGCGAGCAGCGTTGAACGGGCCCTCGCACCGGCGCCCGTCGGGGAGCGCGACCGCGGACCCCGGCAACCGCGGGTCAACGCAGGTCGCAGGGCACACGCTGGCGTAACAGTTCACACTTCCAGATGTAAAAATTTAAATAAAAGCTTTTATGCTAATTATTTTCTGTGATAATATTTTTCAGAGCTCATCATCTGTGACAGCTCTTGCTCTCCTGACTGTAACCTCTCTGTGCAGCTTCTCACAGACTCAATCAACTCCTCTTCCCCTCCCCCTCAAACACAAACACAAACACAAAACACACACACACACACACAGATACCCCCTCCCAAAAGGAGATAAAACTCAGTTTTAACTTGAGTTTACAAGCTTTGAGCTTTGAGCAAAAGCATTTTTTTGCAAGTTCTGTTATGGGTGCATATATAAATCATTTATGCTTAAACAAGGTTATAATGAAGTTATTTGAACAGTGAATATCTCATCTGCCTAAAGTCAGGGCGAAGCCACTAACCAGCTGTAGGGATGGTATCATTAGGATTTTATCTTTATCCATACAGACCCCTATCAGTCCAGCTCAGACTGTTACTGGTTTAAGAGAGTGAAGTTTATAGCAATTTGCAAAATTTGGAGATTAGTGACAAACTAACCAGTTAGACTACATACAGACAAGCTTTCATTTTAGCTTAGTAACAGTTTGCCATGAGCTTAACCAGCGTGCTGTGCTTCGTGTTAAACATGTCATGAGACTGTGACAACGTTTGAGCCAGCTTTGACATCTGCAGATATGAGTTTCTGAAGAGGGCCTGCTGAGGTTAGATGTGCCTGAATAATATCCATTTTCATATCAGAAAAAACACTGCATTAAACATTGTCTTAGCTCACTGAGCTGAGGTCAACAGGTAATATAACCAACCTGTGAGGTGGCTCACCCCCGTAAGATAAACACATAAATGATCCCTGATAGAACCGATAATTAAAGGCACATCAGTGACAGGGAATGCTATTAAAACTAAACTAAACTGGTGACATTAACTGCAAAAGAAGATTTTTATTGATACATTTCAGGTAGAATTTAGTTTTCAATAAGGAAAATGCTGTAAGAAACTGAATTTGTTGCAACAAATTTAAAATAAAAGCTTTTATGCTAATTATTTTCTGTGATAATATTTTTCAGAGCTCATCATCTGTGACAGCTCTTGGCTCTCCTGACTGTAACCTCCCTGTGGCAGCTTCTCACAGACTCAATCAACTCCTCTTCCCCTCCCCCTCAAACACACACACACACACACACACACAGAGACCCCCTTCCAAAAACCCATCAAAGAGTAATACAATGGCTCCATCTGTAGGATAAAGTAGAGAGTCGCAACAGGAAGTTACCCCAAAATCTGAGGTTTCAAACAGGAAGTTGGGTTTCCGAACTTTGACGGGCCAGAACCGGCACACGCTTCGACCCAAACTCACAATTTTCGGACTTCTTCCAAAAATTGTCAAGGAGGGCTGACAACATTTGAAGTGAATCTGGTCACCCGTCTAGAAACTGGACATCACACTATAAAATATGTCATTTCCTGCTATAAATAGGTGCGCTACAACAATTGTATGAATATTGACATATGGATGTGTGCAGATAGGTACCATTAACAATCCTGTAAAGTTTGATGCAGTTTGGACAAAGTATGGCCGAAATATAGCAAAATAAAGCAACTTCCTGTTTCGTGGCGAGTAATCGAACTTTGAGGGGCCATAACTTCCACGCCCTTCAACAAAAACTCAAAATCTGCCGCAATTTAACATCGTCTATGTCTTAAGAACATACTATTAAGTTTTGAAGTCAATGGATAATGCGTCTAGGACTAGTTCGCGTTCAAGCGACCCCTGGAAATGGCCAAAAACACACAATTTTTTCACCTTCCGGTCAAAATAAAAATACTTTCTGTTGGGTTTAGAATATGGCTCCAAGAGACTTTTTGGTGCGTCATGGGATGTTACATATGTGTGCAGATTTTCAGATTTTTAGGCGCAACGGGCTTGAGGGGCTGTTCCGTTTAAAAATGTAGGTGCGCTACCGAGGGCATTTTACCACGCCCATGCTCAAGACCCCTAAATTATTAAATTTTTCGCCGTGCCTGACGCGTCTGCAAATTTTGGTAAGTTTTCACGCATGTTAAGGCCCTCAAAAAGCCGATCTAAGAGGCGGAAAAAAGAAGAAAAAAAATAATAATAATAATAATTAAAGCTGCGAGCAGCGTTGAACGGGCCCTCGCACCCGGCGCCCGTCGGGGAGCGGCGACCGCGGGACCCGGCAACCGCGGGGTCAACGCAGGTCGCAGGGCACACGCTGGCGTAACAGTTCACACTTCCGAGATGTAAAAATTTTAAATAAAAGCTTTTACGCTAATTATTTTCTGTGATAATATTTTTCAGAGCTCATCATCTGTGACAGCTCTTGGCTCCTTGACTGTAACCTCCCTGTGGCAGCTTCTCACAGACTCAATCAACTCCTCTTCCCTCCCCCCTCAAACACAAACACAAACACACACACACACACACACACACACACACACACAGATACCCCCTCCAAAAGGAGATAAAACTCAGTTTTAACTTGAGTTTACAAGCTTTGAGCTTTGAGCAAAAGCATTTTTTTAAGTTCTGTTATTGGGTGCATATATAAATCATTTATGCTTAAACAAGGCTTATAATGAAGTTATTTGAACAGTGAATATCTCATCTGCCTAAAGTCAGGGCGAAGCCACTAACCAGCTGTAGGGATGGGTATCATTAGGATTTTATCTTTATCCATACAGACCCCTATCAGTCCAGCTCAGACTGTTACTGGTTTAGAGAGTGAAGTTTATAGCAATTTGCAAAATTTGGAGATTAGTGACAAACTAACCAGTTAGACTACATACAGACAAGCTTTCATTTTAGCTGTTAGTAACAGTTTGCCATGAGCTTAACCAGCGTGCTGTGCTTCCTGTTAAACATGTTATGAGACTGTGGACGCTGAAAATATTACTTTACTAACTACTTGCCGAACAGGCGCTTTGACAAAGAAAAGGTAAAGGCCAGCAGCTTTTACTTTTCAATGCACTTGTCGTCAACTTGAGTGGCTTATATTCAGCTGGTTCACCTCGACGCCCGTGGACCTAGTGCACTTTTCCTGTCGCCGTACACTGAGTAACACGAAAAATCAGCTGACCCCGTGTGAAATTTCCTAACTGATCAAAACCAAACTGTAAAGACAGCATCAATGCTCAGCTTTGGTCAAGGGAGACACTAAGATTACATGAATTCAAAATAACCTACAATTCCTTAAATTAATTTGAAGCCAGTTTAATTTTTGAGCCAGCTTTGACATCTGCAGATATGAGTTTCTGAAGAGGGCCTGCTGAGTTAGATGTGCTGAATAATATCCATTTTCATATCAGAAAAAACACTGCATTAAACATTGTCTTAGCTCACTGAGCTGAGGTCAACAGGTAATATAACCAACCTGTGAGGTGGCTCACCCCCGTAAGATAAACACATAAATGATCCCTGATAGAACCGATAATTAAAGGCACATCAGTGACAGGGAATGCTATTAAAACTAAACTATAAACTGGTGACATTAACTGCAAAAGAAGATTTTATTGATACATTTCAGGTAGAATTTAGTTTTCAATAAGGAAAATGCTGTAAGAAACCTGAATTTGTTGCAACAAATTTAAAATAAAAGCTTTTATGCTAATTATTTTCTGTGATAATATTTTCAGACATCATCTGTGACAGCTCATGGCTCTCTTGACTGTAACCTCCCTGTGGCAGCTTCTCACAGACTCAATCAACTCCTCTTCCCCTCCCCCCTCAAACACACACACACAGACACACACACACAGAGACCCCCTTCCAAAAACCCATCAAAGAGTAATACAATGGCTCCATCTGTAGGATAAAGTAGAGAGTCGCAACAGGAAGTTACCCCAAAATCTGAGGTTTCAAACAGGAAGTTGGGTTTCCGAACTTTGACGGGCCAGAACCGGCACACGCTTCGACCCAAACTCACAATTTTCGGAGCCAGTCTTCCAAAAATTGTCAAGGAGGGGCTGACAACATTTGAAGTGAATCTGGTCACCCGTCTAGAAACTGGACATCACACTATAAAATATGTCATTTCCTGCTATAAATAGGGCGCTACAACAATTGTATGATATTGACATATGGATGTGTGCAGATAGGTACCATTAACAATCCTGTAAAGTTTGATGCAGTTTGGACAAAGTATGGCCGAAATATAGCAAAAATAAAGCAACTTCCTGTTTCGTGGCGAGTAATCGAACTTTGAGGGCCATAACTTCCACGCCCTTCAACAAAAACTCAAAATCTGCCGCAATTTAACATCGTCTATGTCTTAAGAACATACTATTAAGTTTTGAAGTCAATCGGATAATGCGTCTAGGACTAGTTCGCGTTCAAGCGACCCCTGGAAATGGCCAAAAACACACAATTTTTTCACCTTCCGGTCAAAATAAAAATACTTTCTGTTGGGTTTAGAATATGGCTCCAAGAGACTTTTTGTGCGTCATGGGATGTTACATATGTGTGCAGATTTTCAGATTTTTAGGCGCAACGGGCTTGAGGGGCTGTTCCGTTTAAAAATGTAGGTGGCGCTACCGAGGGCATTTTACCACGCCCATGCTCAAGACCCCTAAATTATTAAATTTTTCGCCGTGCCTGACGCGTCTGCAAATTTTGGTAAGTTTTCACGCATGTTAAGGCCCTCAAAAAGCCGATCTAAGAGGCGGAAAAAGAAGAAAAAAAAAAAATAATAATAATAATAATAATTAAAGCTGCGAGCAGCGTTGAACGGGCCCTCGCACCCGGCGCCCGTCGGGGAGCGGCGACCGCGGGACCCGGCAACCGCGGGTCAACGCAGGTCGCAGGGCACACGCTGGCGTAACAGTTCACACTTCCGAGATGTAAAAATTTTAAATAAAAGCTTTTACGCTAATTATTTTCTGTGATAATATTTTTCAGAGCTCATCATCTGTGACAGCTCTTGGCTCTCTGACTGTAACCTCTCTGTGGCAGCTTCTCACAGACTCAATCAACTCCTCTTCCCCTCCCCCCTCAAACACAAACACAAACACACACACACACACACACACACACACACACAGATACCCCCTCCCAAAAGGAGATAAAACTCAGTTTTAACTTGAGTTTACAAGCTTTGAGCTTTGAGCAAAAGCATTTTTTTAAGTTCTGTTATTGGGTGCATATATAAATCATTTATGCTTAAACAAGGCTTATAATGAAGTTATTTTGAACAGTGAATATCTCATCTGCCTAAAGTCAGGGCGAAGCCACTAACCAGCTGTAGGGATGGGTATCATTAGGATTTTATCTTTATCCATACAGACCCCTATCAGTCCAGCTCAGACTGTTACTGGTTTAAGAGAGTGAAGTTTATAGCAATTTGCAAAATTTGGAGATTAGTGACAAACTAACCAGTTAGACTACATACAGACAAGCTTTCATTTTAGCTGTTAGTAACAGTTTGCCATGAGCTTAACCAGCGTGCTGTGCTTCCTGTTAAACATGTCATGAGACTGGACAACGCTGAAAATATTACTTTACTAACTACTTGCCGAACAGGCGCTTTGACAAAGAAAAGGTAAAGGCCAGCAGCTTTTACTTTTCAATGCACTTGTCGTCAACTTGAGTGGCTTATATTCAGCTGGTTCACCTCGACGCCCGTGGACCTAGTGCACTTTTCCTGTCGCCGTACACTGAGTAACACGAAAAAATCAGCTGACCCCGTGTGAAATTTCCTAACTGATCAAAACCAAACTGTAAAGACAGCATCAATCCACGCTCAGCTTTGGTCAAGGGGAGACATACTCAGATTACATGAATTCAAAATAACCTACAATTCCTTTAAATTAATTTGAAGCCAGTTTAATTTTGAGCCAGCTTTGACATCTGCAGATATGAGTTTCTGAAGAGGGGCCTGCTGAGGTTAGATGTGCTGAATAATATCCATTTTCATATCAGAAAAAACACTGCATTAAACATTGTCTTAGCTCACTGAGCTGAGGTCAACAGGTAATATAACCAACCTGTGAGGTGGCTCACCCCGTAAGATAAACACATAAATGATCCCTGATAGAACCGATAATTAAAGGCACATCAGTGACAGGGAATGCTATTAAAACTAAACTATAAACTGGTGACATTAACTGCAAAAGAAGATTTTTATTGATACATTTCAGGTAGAATTTAGTTTTCAATAAGGAAAATGCTGTAAGAAACCTGAATTTGTTGCAACAAATTTAAAATAAAAGCTTTTATGCTAATTATTTTCTGTGATAATATTTTCAGAACTCATCATCTGTGACAGCTCATGGCTCTCTTGACTGTAACCTCCCTGTGGCAGCTTCTCACAGACTCAATCAACTCCTCTTCCCCTCCCCCCTCAACACACACACACACAGACACACACACACAGAGACCCCCTTCCAAAAACCCATCAAAGAGTAATACAATGGCTCCATCTGTAGGATAAAGTAGAGAGTCGCAACAGGAAGTTACCCCAAAATCTGAGGTTTCAAACAGGAAGTTGGGTTTCCGAACTTTGACGGGCCAGAACCGGCACACGCTTCGACCCAAACTCACAATTTTCGGAGCCAGTCTTCCAAAAATTGTCAAGGAGGGCTGACAACATTTGAAGTGAATCTGGTCACCCGTCTAGAAACTGGACATCACACTATAAAATATGTCATTTCCTGCTATAAATAGGTGGCGCTACAACAATTGTATGAATATTGACATATGGATGTGTGCAGATAGGTACCATTAACAATCCTGTAAAGTTTGATGCAGTTTGGACAAAGTATGGCCGAAATATAGCAAAAATAAAGCAACTTCCTGTTTCGTGGCGAGTAATCGAACTTTGAGGGGCCATAACTTCCACGCCCTTCAACAAAAACTCAAAATCTGCCGCAATTTAACATCGTCTATGTCTTAAGAACATACTATTAAGTTTTGAAGTCAATCGGATAATGCGTCTAGGACTAGTTCGCGTTCAAGCGACCCCTGGAAATGGCCAAAAACACACAATTTTTTCACCTTCCGGTCAAAATAAAAATACTTTCTGTTGGGTTTAGAATATGGCTCCAAGAGACTTTTTGGTGCGTCATGGGATGTTACATATGTGTGCAGATTTTCAGATTTTTAGGCGCAACGGGCTTGAGGGGCTGTTCCGTTTAAAAATGTAGGTGGCGCTACCGAGGCATTTTACCACGCCCATGCTCAAGACCCCTAAATTATTAAATTTTTCGCCGTGCCTGAGCAAATTTTGGCATGTTAAGCCCTCAAAAAGCCGATCCTAAAAAAAAGTAAAAATAAGTAAAATAAGTAAAAAAACTAAAAATAACTAATAAAATAATTAAAGCTGCGAGCAGCGTTGAACGGGCCCTCGCACCCGGCGCCCGTCGGGGAGCGGCGACCGCGGGACCCCGGCAACCGCGGGTCAACGCAGGTCGCAGGGCACACGCTGGCGTAACAGTTCACACTTCCAGATGTAAAAATTTTAAATAAAAGCTTTTATGCTAATTATTTTCTGTGATAATATTTTTCAGAGCTCATCATCTGTGACAGCTCTTGGCTCTCCTGACTGTAACCTCTCTGTGGCAGCTTCTCACAGACTCAATCAACTCCTCTTCCCCCCCCCTCAAACACAAACACAAACACACACACACACACACACACAGATACCCCTCCCAAAAGGAGATAAAACTCAGTTTTAACTTGAGTTTACAAGCTTTGAGCTTTGAGCAAAAGCATTTTTTTAAGTTCTGTTATTGGGTGCATATATAAATCATTTATGCTTAAACAAGGCTTATAATGAAGTTATTTGAACAGTGAATATCTCATCTGCCTAAAGTCAGGGCGAAGCCACTAACCAGCTGTAGGGATGGGTATCATTAGGATTTTATCTTTATCCATACAGACCCCTATCAGTCCAGCTCAGACTGTTACTGGTTTAAGAGAGTGAAGTTTATAGCAATTTGCAAAATTTGGAGATTAGTGACAAACTAACCAGTTAGACTACATACAGACAAGCTTTCATTTTAGCTGTTAGTAACAGTTTGCCATGAGCTTAACCAGCGTGCTGTGCTTCCTGTTAAACATGTCATGAGACTGTGGACAACGCTGAAAATATTACTTTACTAACTACTGGCCGAACAGGCGCTTTGACAAAGAAAAGGTAAAGGCCAGCAGCTTTTACTTTTCAATGCACTTGTCGTCAACTTGAGTGGCTTATATTCAGCTGGTTCACCTCGACGCCGGTGGACCTAGTGCACTTTTCCTGTTGCCGTACACTGAGTAACACGAAAAAATCAGCTGACCCGTGTGAAATTTCCTAACTGATCAAAACCAAACTGTAAAGACAGCATCAATCCACGCTCAGCTTTGGTCAAGGGGAGACATATGGTAAGATTACATGAATTCATGTAATCTTCTTTGAGGCTACAATTTCAGACTTAACTAAGTCATTCACTAGTCTTGGCAGCGTTTATGGGGTTTTTAGACAGGTCTCTCACTGGTTTTCTTTCCAGGGTCATTGAAATCTTTGGCTTCCTACCTCTGCCAGGCTTGTTCTCACAGTGTGGCTCTCCTTGAATTTCTGGTGACGCTTCTCATTTGAGTTCTTGACGCTTGGAAATGCTTTATAACTTTGTATATCCTTCTCCTGCTTCCTGAGCATCGACAATTCTTCAAGTCTACAGTTTTCCTTAGTTTTTGGCATGATGCTTTCTCAAGTGACAGCTCAAATCTTAACTGAAGTTTTATCCGCGTGTAAAGCAGCTCTTGGCTCTCCTGACTGTAACCTCTCTGTGGCAGCTTCTCACAGACTCAATCAACTCCTCTTCCCCCCCCCTCAAACACAAACACAAACACACACACACACACACACACACACACACAGAGACCCCCTTCCAAAAACCCATCAAAGAGTAATACAATGGCTCCATCTGTAGGATAAAGTAGAGAGTCGCAACAGGAAGTTACCCCAAAATCTGAGGTTTCAAACAGGAAGTTGGGTTTCCGAACTTTGACGGGCCAGAACCGGCACACGCTTCGACCAAAACTCACAATTTTCGGAGGTCTTCCAAAAATGTCAAGGAGGGCTGACAACATTTGAAGTGAATCTGGTCACCCGTCTAGAAACTGGACATCACACTATAAAATATGTCATTTCCTGCTATAAATAGGTGGCGCTACAACAATTGTATGAATATTGACATATGGATGTGTGCAGATAGGTACCATTAACAATCCTGTAAAGTTTGATGCAGTTTGGACAAAGTATGGCCGAAATATAGCAAAAATAAAGCAACTTCCTGTTTCGTGGCGAGTAATCGAACTTTGAGGGGCCATAACTTCCACGCCCTTCAATGAAAAGTCCAAAACTTTGCAATTTAACTTCGTCTATGTCTTAAGAACAAATTATCAAATTTTGAAGTCAATCGGATAATGCGTCTAGGACTAGTTCGCGTTCAAGCGACCCCTGGAAATGGCCAAAAACACACAATTTTTTCACCTTCCGGTCAAAATAAAAATACTTTCTGTTGGGTTTAGAATATGGCTCCAAGAGACTTTTTGGTGCGTCATGGGATGTTACATATGTGTGCAGATTTTCAGATTTTTAGGCGCAACGGGCTTGAGGGGCTGTTCCGTTAAAAATGTAGGTGGCGCTACCGAGGCCATTTTGCCACACCCATGCTCAAGACCCCTAAATTCTTAAATTTTTCGCCGTGCCTGACGCGTCTGCAAATTTTCAAGTTTTGACGCATGTTAAGGCCCTCAAAAAGGCGATCAAAGAGGCGGAAAAAGAAGAAAAAAATAATAAAATAATAATAATAATAAAAACGCAACTCGTTGCTCGGGTAAAGCTGCGAGCAGCGTTGAACGGGCCCTCGCACCCGGCGCCCGTCGGGGGAGCGGCGACCGCGGACCCCGGCAACCGCGGGGTCAACGCAGGTCGCAGGGCACACGCTGGCGTAACAGTTCACACTTCCGAGATGTAAAAAATTTAAATAAAAGCTTTTATGCTAATTATTTTCTGTGATAATATTTTTCAGAGCTCATCATCTGTGACAGCTCTTGGCTCTCCTGACTGTAACCTCTCTGTGGCAGCTTCTCACAGACTCAATCAACTCCTCTTCCCCTCCCCCTCAAACACAAACACAAACACAAACACACACACACACACACAGATACCCCCTCCCAAAAGGAGATAAAACTCAGTTTTAACTTGAGTTTACAAGCTTTGAGCTTTGAGCAAAAGCATTTTTTTGCAAGTTCTGTTATTGGGTGCATATATAAATCATTTATGCTTAAACAAGGTTATAATGAAGTTATTTGAACAGTGAATATCTCATCTGCCTAAAGTCAGGGCGAAGCCACTAACCAGCTGTAGGGATGGGTATCATTAGGATTTTATCTTTATCCATACAGACCCCTATCAGTCCAGCTCAGACTGTTACTGGTTTAAGAGAGTGAAGTTTATAGCAATTTGCAAAATTTGGAGATTAGTGACAAACTAACCAGTTAGACTACATACAGACAAGCTTTCATTTTAGCTGTTAGTAACAGTTTGCCATGAGCTTAACCAGCGTGCTGTGCTTCGTGTTAAACATGTCATGAGACTGTGGACAACGTTTGAGCCAGCTTTGACATCTGCAGATATGAGTTTCTGAAGAGGGGCCTGCTGAGTTAGATGTGCTGAATAATATCCATTTTCATATCAGAAAAACACTGCATTAAACATTGTCTTAGCTCACTGAGCTGAGGTCAACAGGTAATATAACCAACCTGTGAGGTGGCTCACCCCCGTAAGATAAACACATAAATGATCCCTGATAGAACCGATAATTAAAGGCACATCAGTGACAGGGAATGCTATTAAACTAAACTATAAACTGGTGACATTAACTGCAAAAGAAGATTTTATTGATACATTTCAGGTAGAATTTAGTTTTCAATAAGGAAAATGCTGTAAGAAACCTGAATTTGTTGCAACAAATTTAAAAAAAGCTTTTATGCTAATTATTTTCTGTGATAATATTTTTCAGAGCTCATCATCTGTGACAGCTCTTGGCTCTCCTGACTGTAACCTCCCTGTGGCAGCTTCTCACAGACTCAATCAACTCCTCTTCCCCTCCCCCCTCAAACACACACACACAGACACACACACACAGAGACCCCCTTCCAAAAACCCATCAAAGAGTAATACAATGGCTCCATCTGTAGGATAAAGTAGAGAGTCGCAACAGGAAGTTACCCCAAAATCTGAGGTTTCAAACAGGAAGTTGGGTTTCCGAACTTTGACGGGCCAGAACGGCACACGCTTCGACCCAAACTCACAATTTTCGGAGGACTTCTTCCAAAAATTGTCAAGGAGGGCTGACAACATTTGAAGTGAATCTGGTCACCCGTCTAGAAACTGGACATCACACTATAAAATATGTCATTTCCTGCTATAAATAGGTGGCGCTACAACAATTGTATGAATATTGACATATGGATGTGTGCAGATAGGTACCATTAACAATCCTGTAAAGTTTGATGCAGTTTGGAAAGTATGGCCGAAATATAGCAAAAAATAAAGCAACTTCCTGTTTCGTGGCGAGTAATCGAACTTTGAGGGCCATAACTTCCACGCCCTTCAACAAAACTCAAAATCTGCCGCAATTTAACATCGTCTATGTCTTAAGAACATACTATTAAGTTTTGAAGTCAATGGGATAATGCGTCTAGGACTAGTTCGCGTTCAAGCGACCCCTGGAAATGGCCAAAAACACACAATTTTTTCACCTTCCGGTCAAAATAAAAATACTTTCTGTTGGGTTTAGAATATGGCTCCAAGAGACTTTTTGGTGCGTCATGGGATGTTACATATGTGTGCAGATTTTCAGATTTTTAGGCGCAACGGGCTTGAGGGGCTGTTCCGTTTAAAAATGTAGGTGGCGCTACCGAGGCATTTTACCACGCCCATGCTCAAGACCCCTAAATTATTAAATTTTTCGCCGTGCCTGACGCGTCTGCAAATTTTGGTAAGTTTTCACGCATGTTAAGGCCCTCAAAAAGCCGATCTAAGAGGCGGAAAAAGAAGAAAAAAAATAATAATAATAATAATTAAAGCTGCGAGCAGCGTTGAACGGGCCCTCGCACCCGGCGCCCGTCGGGGGAGCGGCGACCGGGACCCCGGCAACCGCGGGGTCAACGCAGGTCGCAGGGCACACGCTGGCGTAACAGTTCACACTTCCCAGATGTAAAAATTTAAATAAAAGCTTTTATGCTAATTATTTTCTGTGATAATATTTTTCAGAGCTCATCATCTGTGACAGCTCTTGGCTCTCCTGACTGTAACCTCTCTGTGGCAGCTTCTCACAGACTCAATCAACTCCTCTTCCCCTCCCCCTCAAACACAAACACAAACACAAACACAACACACACACACACAGATACCCCCTCCAAAAGGAGATAAAACTCAGTTTTAACTTGAGTTTACAAGCTTTGAGCTTTGAGCAAAAGCATTTTTTTGCAAGTTCTGTTATTGGGTGCATATATAAATCATTTATGCTTAAACAAGGGTATAATGAAGTTATTTGAACAGTGAATATCTCATCTGCCTAAAGTCAGGGCGAAGCCACTAACCAGCTGTAGGGATGGGTATCATTAGGATTTTATCTTTATCCATACAGACCCCTATCAGTCCAGCTCAGACTGTTACTGGTTTAAGAGAGTGAAGTTTATAGCAATTTGCAAAATTTGGAGATTAGTGACAAACTAACCAGTTAGACTACATACAGACAAGCTTTCATTTTAGCTGTTAGTAACAGTTTGCCATGAGCTTAACCAGCGTGCTGTGCTTCGTGTTAAACATGTCATGAGACTGTGGACAACGTTTGAGCCAGCTTTGACATCTGCAGATATGAGTTTCTGAAGAGGGGCCTGCTGAGGTTAGATGTGCTGAATAATATCCATTTTCATATCAGAAAAACACTGCATTAAACATTGTCTTAGCTCACTGAGCTGAGGTCAACAGGTAATATAACCAACCTGTGAGGTGGCTCACCCCGTAAGATAAACACATAAATGATCCCTGATAGAACCGATAATTAAAGGCACATCAGTGACAGGGAATGCTATTAAAACTAAACTATAAACTGGTGACATTAACTGCAAAGAAGATTTTTATTGATACATTTCAGGTAGAATTTAGTTTTCAATAAGGAAAATGCTAAGAAACCTGAATTTGTTGCAACAAATTTAAAATAAAAGCTTTTATGCTAATTATTTTCTGTGATAATATTTTCAAGCTCATCATCTGTGACAGCTCTTGGCTCTCTGACTGTAACCTCCCCTGTGCAGCTTCTCACAGACTCAATCAACTCCTCTTCCCTCCCCTCACACACACACACAGACACACACACACAGAGACCCCCTTCCAAAAACCCATCAAAGAGTAATACAATGGCTCCATCTGTAGGATAAAGTAGAGAGTCGCAACAGGAAGTTACCCCAAAATCTGAGGTTTCAAACAGGAAGTTGGGTTTCCGAACTTTGACGGGCCAGAACCGGCACACGCTTCGACCCAAACTCACAATTTTCGGAGACTTCTTCCAAAAATTGTCAAGGAGGGGCTGACAACATTTGAAGTGAATCTGGTCACCCGTCTAGAAACTGGACATCACACTATAAAATATGTCATTTCCTGCTATAAATAGGTGGCGCTACAACAATTGTATGAATATTGACATATGGATGTGTGCAGATAGGTACCATTAACAATCCTGTAAAGTTTGATGCAGTTTGGACAAAGTATGGCCGAAATATAGCAAAAATAAAGCAACTTCCTGTTTCGTGGCTAATCGAACTTTGAGGGCCATAACTTCCACGCCCTTCAACAAAAACTCAAAATCTGCCGCAATTTAACATCGTCTATGTCTTAAGAACATACTATTAAGTTTTGAAGTCAATGGATAATGCGTCTAGGACTAGTTCGCGTTCAAGCGACCCCTGGAAATGGCCAAAAACACACAATTTTTTCACCTTCCGGTCAAAATAAAAATACTTTCTGTTGGGTTTAGAATATGGCTCCAAGAGACTTTTTGGTGCGTCATGGGATGTTACATATGTGTGCAGATTTTCAGATTTTTAGGCGCAACGGCTTGAGGGGCTGTTCCGTTTAAAAATGTAGGTGGCGCTACCGAGGCATTTTACCACGCCCATGCTCAAGACCCCTAAATTATTAAATTTTTCGCCGTGCCTGACGC
>NW_026117209.1:0-16577 GCF_001640805.2 Lates calcarifer | reverse complement strand
CCTTATCATGTGTGTTATGTGTGTCCCTCTCCTTCCAGCAGAAGCTGAGTCCAGAGAAGGTCTACCATGTGGTGGTGGCTCCCTGCTTCGATAAGAAGCTGGAGGCTGTCAGAGAGGAGTTTTACAACAGCCTGCTGGAGACCAGAGATGTGGACTGTGTCCTCACCTCAGGTTCAGTCCTCTTTGTTTTACACACTGCTGCCTTCCTCTGTGCTTCAGTTCTCTCTGAGAGGAAGCTGCCTAAAAAAAGAAATCTGCAGCTTGCGTTGCTTGTCACACCCCCACTCTCTCCCTCTGTTTCCTGTCTGCATCCTGTCCATTAAAGACCTGAAAGTCCACTTCACTGCCAGTCTTCCTCAGCACGGCTTCATCTCCTTCTTCCAGTAATAAATGCAGCAGAGGTCGAGGTGCAGAAAGTTGTAGTAACAGTGATGTTTGATGTTTCAGGGGAGATTTATTACCTGATGGAGCAGAGGAAGGTTTCAGTGGAGGAGCTGGACTCTGTTCCACTGGACCAAGTGTGAGTAAAGGAACTAGGTTTCTTCTTCTTCTGAAATAATGCAGTTCAGTTCAGAGTTGTTGACACAGTAGTTTCCTGTGTGACTGCAGACTGGGAGATGCAGGAGATGTGGCTGGTGAGGCACGAGGGCCGAGGTTCTGAAGGTTTCCTGGAACACGTGTTCAAACACGCTGCCAAAGAGCTCTTCGGTCTGGACGTCCACGAGATCACATACAAGACCCTCAGGTGAGAGACGCCGGGACTCTGAGACTTCATGTTACTTCAGATATGATTTCTTTGTCTGAAAACTCTCCTGCCGTGCACCATGTCGGCGGGTTTCTAGGAACAGGGACTTCCAGGAAGTGACGCTGGAGCGAGACGGAGAAACTCTGCTGCAGTTTGCCGCCATCTATGGTTTCAGGAACATCCAGACCCTGGTTCACCGTATGAGGAAGGGACGTGTGCCTTACCAGCTGGTGGAGGTTTTGTCCTGCCCAGGAGGTAACTCTGCTACCATCATGACTTCAAACATATTTGTTGTTCAGCAGGTGTAACGTGTTTCCCATGTGTCCACTCAGGGTGCCTGAGCGGCCGCGGTCAGGCAGAGAGCGAGGTGGGAGGACGGGTGGATAAAGCCCTGGTTCAGCAGATGGAGGACGCCTACAGCAGCCTGCCGGTCCGTCTCCCAGAGGTCAACCCCACCCTGCATACCCTCTACCAAGACTGGCTGCAGGGCCAGGACTCCTCGCAGGCCGGCATGCTGCTGCACACCCAGTACAAGAACCAGGGTCAGATCCACGCGCAGCCCCACACATGCAGTGGTGAGGGAACAGGAAGTGGTCTTCCTTTTTATCCTGCTCGGACCATCTCGTCGTTCATGCTGGCACCATGAAGGACGTGCCGAACACCACGCTGCACTATGGACCAATGAGGGAGAAGTCTCCAGAGGTGCAATTCTTCCATTTGGCCACAGGGGGGGCAACATCTGTATTTACAAAACGGTGGATCCCTCTGTGCCA
The DNA here is from genome assembly GCF_001640805.2 of Lates calcarifer. Lineage (NCBI taxonomy): Eukaryota > Metazoa > Chordata > Actinopteri > Centropomidae > Lates > Lates calcarifer. The sequence continues at coordinate 15,059 of NW_026117209.1, read as the reverse complement.
GACTTGGGCCTGTGGAGAAATACGGATCTGGAGTCCAGAAAAACACACAGACAGTAAGAAGTGATATCAGTGAGCTGCTCAGATAATGGCTAATTGAAAAACAAATGGGTAAAAAGTCACTTCAGCTGTTCTTAGAAATGAGGAAGTCTGAGTAGCAAGTGTGAACTATTCATGTTGATTTCCAGAGCAATAAGCACAGCTGGAGCTGATGAGCTGAACTTGAGACTGAATGTACATTTTAAAGAGTCCAGTGTGTTCCACATCCAAACCGTCCAACATTAAACATGCTTCTGTTAGTCTCCACTGTGCCAGCTATGCAACAGAGTCACCGTCTCCTCTCAACAGTCAGAGTCAGTGGAGTCGAGCTGCTCTTTGGTTCAAGAGAGGTCAAAGGTCTTTGAGAAGCACTGAACCTGACAGTGAGTGTTTGGTTTGGAGGAGGGTGTCATTGTTTTTAATGGTACAACATGATTTCACTTTGTTTCCATTCCACTGTTTTTATTAAGTTATCATGTTTTTGTTCTTTTGTTTTGCGAGATCATACATGTCATACATGTTACACACTAAAATATTCTGACAAACAAATGTGGTGTCGTTTTATTGTAACACAGTGCAGAGTGTCTGGATGATGTTTGTATAAACCTTCCAGGTTAATAATTATCTGCAAGGCTGATCAGAGATCAGATCTGTCGCTGCTGATCCACAAAACAGCAGTTTTTAGTGTTGAGATGAAATAGGTCTGTGGATTATCAGGAGCGACAAAATTCCCAGGTAAAGGTAAGTGAGACTGAACTTTTAACAGTGTTGTAAACTATACTGACTGAAACTTTGTAGTCAAATCACTGACAAAACTGGAAAACGCAGCTCTCAAATCTAAGCGCTGCTTTTTCCTGTAGATCTCAGTGGTAATAGAGGAATAGAAGGAACAGTTCAACATTTTGGTGTCTTGCTGAGGCCAGTATCAGTGCATTGATCTGGATGAAGGAATTGATAAACTTATCTCTGAAGTTCAAATGTTGGCAAACTATCACCTGCTCACTACTGTCGCTGCACGTCCAGGACAGGAATGTAAAAACACCAGGTTGTTGTGTCGTAGAGCTACTGTTGGCTAACTGAATGGAATTTTTTTTCCTCTACACTAAAAACAGCACCAACTGTCATTCAGCAGAGAAAAGGCTTCTTTCACAGACGGTGGAGCCAAGAACAATAACTGAGCCGCTTTGAGAGAATCTAAAATGAAAGTGTTTATACAACATACTGTGAACACACAGGTTAGAGTCCAAACTAATGTAGTCTGATACAGTCCTGTAATAAATGTTATCCAATACACAGTTTCTCATTCATGTGAAATCTGTTCTAATGTTCAGTTTTTTATTAAAGTGTTTTAGAGGTGTAGATTTAACTGGAGGATGTAGTTTCTGCTGTTTCTGAACTCTTTCTGTTGTTTAGTCTGCACTCACTCAACAGCACCACAAACTGTTAAAGCCTCCACATCAACACCTCATTAACAGTATTAACAGACCTCAACATGAAATGAAGGAGGATTCATTTCAGGGCTGTTGCTGAACTTTGTTTAGGACACTTCCGTGAGCTCTCTGTGCACTGTGTCTTTCCTTTCTCTTTTCCCTTTGGTATTCTTTGTCCTAAACTCTGTAGGCGTTTCACTAGCGGGAAATTCCAGAGTAGAGTTTATAAACGCCAGATTTAATCACCTGTCACTTCATTCCTCAGAGTCGCTCCCTGATGCTCACAGAGGAATATTTTATGAGGTGAGTACCTGTCACACTGAACTGATTTGCTTTTATGAATCAGTCTGAAGTTCATGTTTGGTTTCATCAGTGACTGAAGCTGCAGTTTAGTTTAATCCACAGGTGGAGGAAAGATCAATAACTTTAATAAATTTAAAAAATCAGATTTGTCTGAGAAAGGTGAATAATTAAATATCAATATTAGATTGATTAAATTATTCATGTTGCATTCATGTAAACAGCATTTTAATGTTGTAGCTGTGTGATTTAACCTCTCTCTGTCTGATGTATGTTTTTCATCACATGTTTCAGATTTCATTCATCCTTGTTTCTAACTATTTAAATCACATTCATCATGTTGAATTATCCTGATATCGGTGCTGGCAGAGCTAAACTTCTTGCACGTCAGATTTTAAATGTTTGTTAAAGGTGTTCACTGTGCAGTCGCTCAGTGTCAGCACTGTTCACTAAATGCAGATTGTGACGGTTAATTTACTGAAGATCAAGTTTCCTACACACAAACACCCATTGTATTTTTTATTATTATTTAATTTAACTACTCCAATAACTTTTGTCATATCTCTTATCAACTGGAGAAACTCCACCATTTATTAACGCTCTGGTTTAATCATTAATCATTAATCAGGGGAGTAAAATACAATATGTCCGCCTGAAGCTGAGGTCAAAGGTTTAAGATAACAGAAAAGCTACACACACCTTAAAAAGAGGAATTTTCCACCACTCGTCTTAACCTGAGGCAATGAGTGTAATAAATCATTTTATGAGTTAATTATGATCCTCAGACTGAGAGACAGTAGATCATTGATGGTTGAGAAGTAAAGACACTTAATAGTAAAACTTAAGGTGTTGTGTTCATGAGAATACAAAGTTAAAGAAACACCACGTTAACTCTCCTCATTATGTTGTTATGTTACAAAGGCTAAATAACAAACAGATCCAGGTGTCTGGAGACTTTTCTTTTCAGCCCGTATCGTCACCTCCACTTTCTGTTCTGGTCCTCTGAGGCTGGTATCTGGTTTAAGGATCAGACAAGATGATGCCTGTTTGTCCAGCCTGTTTACAGTCACATTATATCAGATCAACTCTTCTGCTGCTTCATCTGTGTGTTAGAATGTTAGTTAACAGATCCTACACAGACCACACATGAGGACTTTGTGTTGAAAAAAGTTTGTATCATGTTCATCTATACTTAACTCTTCTAATCTCTTCTTCTTTCCTCAGTTTCTAAAGACGTCCAGGATGTTCTTCCTGTGTCTGTCTCTGCTCTCTGCTGCTGCTTTTCTACAAAGCAGTGTCTCAGCAGATGAAGGTATTTTTTATATAGAAAAAATAAATTTACTGAATACTTTTAATACATTATATAGTTTTTTGTTTTTAAAGGAATCACATCATTTCTCTTTTTTCTCATCCAGTAGTGTCACTGAACTGCAGTGAAGCAGTGGAAGTTGCAGCTGGAGGAACTGTGACACTGACCTGCTCTATACATTATCAGGATGTGGAAGGCTGTAAAGTTCTACATTCTGCCTGGCATAACACAAGCAGCATTATACCATGTGGCAGTGGTTCAGGAGAATACATCTGTGATTCAGACCATCAGACTTATGTGTCTCTGATCATCTCTAATGTCATGAAGGAGGAAAATTACACAGCTGCAGTGATAACAGACTGTGGTATGGCTTTATCATTTCCTATCAACGTACAAGTTACAAGTTACTCCAACTCCACAAGTTACTCCAACTCCAGCAGCCGTGTTGGTGAGTAGCTTTCAGTGTCTTGTATATGTTTGATGAAGGATTGTGTATGTGTTCATCATTATCATCACTTTCTATAAATGTAGAGTCTTGACTGTATTTAATCCACAGATAATGATAGATATGTTTTGATCCAGTTCCGTCACACCAGGACCTGAACCTGAGAAGGTCACCAACGTTGCCGCCATATCGGCATTTGTGTCGCCGTCATTGTTGCTGCCATTTTGTTTTTCCTGTTTGGAACTGAGAGAGGCAGAAAAATCTTCAAACCCATCACGAGGAAAACAAATCACACAGGTTACAGTGATCCAGAGTCTGAGTCGAACAGTCTCCATCAGTCTGTTTAATGTATATATAAACATGTGGGGGCTGTTCCACAGCTGGCTGTGTAGCTTCCTGCCTCTCAAACTGTGAAGAAATATATTATTGTGTTTATTTTTTTATCTTTTTTTTTCTTCCAGTCACATTTTCAGATTTCTGTAAATAAATGTAAATATAATAAGTCAATTTCATTAAAGGGACATTTTAATTTTAAACATGGCGTTCAGTCTCCTCATTATGTCGAGTGTGACTCAGTTTTCAGATCAGTGGTGAAACATAAGCAGTTGCCTCATCCTTTTTCTAACCATGAACAGTTCACTGCTCTCACATCATCAACTCGTGACTTTAAGTATTTTCTGTCTCACGTTCAAGGTGTGTACCGTGTCTGTTGTCGGCATCTGACCAGGTCCTCTAACAAACACCAGCCTCACACTGAGCTGTAATTATATCCGAATGCTTTCTTTTTCCTACACACAAATGTGTGTGTGTGTTTAGTTGAATCAAAATTAGATTTTAGATCTCAGACCTGACTGGTGCTGCTGAGTTTGAACCAGAATCTGATCCAAAACCTTCTTTTTCCTCATACAAAGTTTTGTGTTTGTATCTCTCTCACAGACATGGTGCTGACTGTAGTATTCAGTAGAGGAGATGAGGCGAGATGCTTCTTAATGTCCTCAGGGATGTCCAAGATAAAAGCCCCAGTCCGTCCTAACATTATATTTAATGACGATGAATTCCTTCACAGGGAGCGTCCACATTGCTGACATTTCTGTTTTTTACTGTCCTCGTTCTCACCACTTGGATTAAAACCAAGATCTTAGATCAAGACTGAAAAAACAAACACACGCACACATCTAATTAGAAGCTGAAACATGTTTTCAGTTTCCTGTTAAAGCAGGACAGTGTCAGCGTGAGCTCAGATCAACTGGCAGATTCTTTAGAAGTGGGAGAAATAAACCACTGGAATTTGGATTTTGTCATCGTTCACCCAGAGAAACAGCAGCAGGTCTTAACTGCACTTCCCAACATGAGCAAGTAACTTGGCGATTCTCCAAACCACAACACTCCCCCACAACTATTTCACTGTCACCGTGTGTGAGCGCACACTGATGACACAAGTTCAGGAAGTGACTGTTTCCAGATGTTATTCAACAAGAAACAGTGCAGCTTCACTCTCACTGCTTTTAGCTGCAGCAGCAAAAACCAGAGATAAACCCAGAACAATGAAATGTTGTTTCATTCTCTGCTTCCAAACAGGTCAGAGAGAGACAATCGATGGAAGTGACATGTTAAAAACACAAGACAAAACACTAAAGACTCACAACATGTAACAACAGCCATCAGCACTTGTTACCATGAAGGTGAAGCAGAACTCGCTGCAGCAGAGTGGAGGGACAGACGGACTGAAGTACTGGAGCAGTGATGAGTGGATGAGCTGCAGGTGTGTCAATCCTCCACCAGCCCCGCCTCCGCAACACACACACACACACACACACACACACACTGAGGAGAAAACACAACACAAACATGAAAACAAGGAACTAGAAGGTCACAGCATCCTTTATATTTAACAAACTGTTCAGTGTAGAAAGTTTGATGTTTGCAATGAATAAAATTTCACACAAAAAACTCAACTTGTTGTTGATGTTCAGCTGCAGGTTTAGTTCATGTGTTCATGTGGAGACTGTGACATGTTCTCCTACACACACCAACACCTCCAACATACAGGAACATGAAGGCAAACCACTCGTCTGCTGAGTGGATGGAGACCTGAATGTTCAGTGATTCAGCTAAATCAAACAGATGGGTTTCAGAGGGTGAAGCAGGCAGGAGTCCAAAACAGACAAACAGATCCAACGATGCACAGACGACAATCCAAAGTCCAGATAACAGGGAGGTCAGACAGAGACATTAAACAGCGACAAACAGAAGAAGCTGACAGGAACACAACATCTGGAAGCTGAGAGAGGAGACACAACACTAAACAGCTCTGCTTCTTCTTTCCTCAGTTTCTAAAGACAGTGAAACGTCCAGGATGGTCTTCCTGTGTCTGTCTCTGCTCTCTGCTGCTGCTTTTCTACAAAGCAGTGTCTCAGCAGATGAAGGTATTTTTATATAGAAAAAATAAATTTACTGAATACTTTTAATACATTATATAGTTTTTTGTTTTTAAAGGAATCACATCATTTCTCTTTTTTCTCATCCAGCAGTGTCACTGAAGTGCAGTGAAGCAGTGGAAGTTGCAGCTGGAGGAACTGTGACACTGACCTGCTCTATACATTATCAGGATGTGGCAGTGGGAGGCTGTAAAGTTCTACATTCTGCCTGGCATAACACAAACAGCAGCATTATACATGTGGCAGTGGTTCAGGAGAATACATCTGTGATTCAGACCATCAGACTTATGTGTCTCTGATCATCTCTAATGTCACGAAGGAGGAAAATTACACAGCTGCAGTGATGACAGACTGTGTACAGCTTTATCATCTATCAACGTACAAGTTAAACACTCCGGTAACATCTATAACGGTGAGCAGCTTTCAGTTTCAGCTTCTGAGTGTGTGTGAATGAGTGTGTGCCTCATTATCATCACTTTCTGGACAGTGTTTAATCCACAGGTACTGACAGGTGTGTTTGTGTTGTCAGGTGGAGTCGTATTAACACTGGAGCAGGACACCAAGGTGCCAGTCATATGTTTTGTTGTCGTCGCTGCTGCGAGCGTGAAAACCATCACACTCATCATCAGACTCCAACCTGAGGAGCTCCTGACTGAGCTCAGTCACATGTTCAATCACCTGTCTGCAGAATGAAACATGAACGTGACAGTTTGTGTTCATTCAGATTGATCCATGATGATGTAATGATTGTGTTTGTGAGTATTAATCAGTGTAAATGTAAAGGGAGAGAACAGAAGAGAACACTGCAGACATCAAGTCTTTTCTTCTTCACACATTCGTCTTTCCAGAGCAGTGAAAACACTGAGGAAGCTTTTAACACAGAGTCCAGAGTGTTCCTAATGAAACTGTGCTGTGAGTGTCTGAATAAAACCATGAAGGAGTTTAACAGTGCTGTAGTCAGATTTTCTCGGGACACAGTGTTGTTTATTTTCCCTCCTTCCTGTTCCACTATCAGGAAAGACCAAGAGGAGGAGCTTGTTTTGGGTAGATCTGTTCCATCCCTGCTAACCACTCCCAGGAAATTCTCAGAGTCACAGTGTTTGTTTCAGCCAAACCGGTTTTTATTTTCAGTATCACTCCCTGTTGCGCACATTAAAAAGAAGCAGTCTATGAGGTACGTCTGTCTTTCTCTGTGTATTCCTTTATATAAAAGAGTGTGTGGCTAAAATGGCTGAAAGTGAAAAGTTCTGCTTTCAGATTTTAGTATTTGAAATATTTTGCTGCAGCTGTTTGATCCTGTGTTTCCCACCTCTTGTGTGTGTCAGTAAGAAGTGAAAGTAACTGGATACTGTTTCTTTACTTTTTGTTGTTTCAATATTCATCCATTCATTTCACTATTTCAACTGTTTATAAGTTACTTCATCCTTTATTCTAACTATTTAAATCAAATCTATTACATTCAGTCAAATACTCGGATGGAAAAACTAGTTGCTAAGAGGTTACTGACTCATGTTGGTTGACTGTGTGTACTGTCCAGTCGTTCTATTGTAAATCATAGTAGATCAAAATTACCTTTCCACTATCAGCAGAGGCCTAAAAGTGAGACCTGACTGTTACTGAACGACTGAGCTGAGCTCTGAATCTGATCTGAAACCAAAGGTCTGTCTGTCTCTGTCACATCCATAGATTAACATGCTTTAAGCAGAGGAACAGTGAATATAATGTGTTCATGTGGAGACTGTGACATGTTCTCCTACACACACACCAACACCTCCAACATACAGGAACATGAAGGCAAACCACTCGTCTGCTGAGTGGATGGAGACCTGAATGTTCAGTGATTCAGCTAAATCAAACAGATGGGTTTCAGAGGGTGAAGCAGGCAGGAGTCCAAAACAGACAAACAGATCCAACGATGCACAGACGACAATCCAAAGTCCAGATAACAGGGAGGTCAGACAGAGACATTAAACAGCGACAAACAGAAGAAGCTGACAGGAACACAACATCTGGAAGCTGAGAGAGGAGACACAACACTAAACATCTCTGCTTCTTCTTTCCTCAGTTTCTAAAACAGTGAAACGTCCAGGATGTTCTTCCTGTGTCTGTCTCTGCTCTCTGCTGCTGCTTTTCTACAAAGCAGTGTCTCAGCAGGTGAAGGTATTTTTTATATAGAAAAAATACATTTACTGAATACTTTTAATACATTATATAGTTTTTTGTTTTTAAAGGAATCACATCATTTCTCTTTTCTCATCCAGCAGTGTCACTGAAGTGCAGTGAAGCAGTGGAAGTTGCAGCTGGAGGAACTGTGACACTGACCTGCTCTATACATTATCAGGATGTGGAAGGCTGTAAAGTTCTAATTCTGCCTGGCATAACACAAACAGCATTATACCATGTGACAGGGTTCAGGAGAATACATCTGTGATTCAGACCATCAGACTTATGTGTCTCTGATCATCTCTAATGTCATGAAGGAGGAAAATTACACAGCTGAAGTGATAACAAACTGTGGTATGGATACATCATCTCCTATCAACGTACAAGTTACAAGTTACTCCAACTCCAGCAGCAGCCATGTTGGTGAGTAGCTTTCAGTGTCTTGTATATGTTGATGAAGGATTGTGTATGTGTTCATCATTATCATCACTTTCTATAAATGTAGAGTCTTGACTGTATTTAATCCACAGATAATGAGGCTCTGTCTGATACCGTCACACCAGGACCTGAGAAGGTCACCAGCGTTGCCACCATATCGAGTATTTGTGTCGCCGTCATTGTTGCTGCCATTTTGTTTTTCCTGTTGGGGACGGACAAAGGCAGAAATCTCATCAAACACTTCATGAAGGAGAAGATTCAAAGAGACGACAGTGATACAGTCTCTGAAAGTAGTAAACGTTTTGAGCTTGACTTTTAATCTCTGAGGTCTTTGTACAGACTGAGCCATGTGAATGTAATGATTTGTATTTGTACATATTGATCAGTGTAAATCTGATGATTTGATCAGCGGGTCACAGAGGTCTGATAAACTCACTTCTGTCTCACCTGAGGACGGTTACTGTCTACAGGTTTATATAGGCTATATAGTTATATAGGTTGATAATTTGTATTGTAATCTGTTGCACTTTCATAAACGTGTGGACCTGAACGTGACACATTAAAGAATGATGAAAATCAGAGCAGCAGTCTTTATTATGGGTTAAACTAAAGATGCTGGATCCTACATTAGAAGAGTTTTTGATGTCACAGCGAAGTTGACCTTTGACCTTTTGGATATAAAACATGAGTCTAACTGGACGTTTGTGCTGAACGTGTTGTGTCAGAGGATAAAAGGTTTAACAGTCTGCAGTCGTATAGCCAGGAGAAAGTGTTGCGTTCACTTTCCCCTGCCTCCCATTCACTGTAACCTGTGGGCGTTGTGACTCTGAGGTGTGGTTTGTTACAGCTGCATCATTTCCCTCTTCAGAGTCACTCTGTCATGACAGCAGCAGTCAGTGAGGTAGGTACATCTTCTGTGTATTCATCGATATAAAAGAGAGTGTATGAGTTGTTGTTGCTGTAGCTGGTGGAGGATTCATGCTGTGTGACTTACTCAGGTGTAAGTGGATCCTGTTTCATTATGTCTGTTTCACCTGTTCATTTGAACTGTTTCACACAGACGTTACATCTCTGCCTGCTCAACTAGTTTTTTCCTCAGATTTGATTCCTCGTGGCTCTGAATGTTCACTGATTCATGCTGAATGTGAGTCTATCGGTTACTGTAAATTCAGTAGAGATCAGCTTCGTGAAGTTTTTAACTAGAATGTTTGACGATTGGTCTTTAATCAAATCACGTTTTTTCTCCACACATCTCCACTATCAGAAAATAACAGAAAACACACAACAAACTGATCTGACGAACAGAATACGGTGCAGCGTAACATCACAGAGGTTTAACAGCAATAAACGTGTTGTAATCAGCTGGCAGCACCTAACTGTGACTGTGACAGTGTTGATTGTAGGATTTAATAGGAGACGAGACAAGATGCTTCTGAATAACCACAGGAATGTACAAGAAAGAAACATCAGTCCCTCCTAATTTCATTCTTAATGACAGGGATCACGCCACACGTTTACTGAGATCATCAGACACCTGCAGAGTTTATCGTAAGCTGCAGCAGTTACCAGAATCCTGCAGAGTCAATAAAGAGCTTAAACATTACAAGACCACAACACAAACAGGACACACACAGTCAGTGTTACTGCTGCTCATGGTCATGTTCATTCACCACGAATGTGTTTTTGTCAAACTGTCAGGAATGTTGTTTTTTTCAGTTTATCTTTTCTCACCACTTGCACTTGCACTTGGGAGTCTTGTTATTGTTCTTGCCATGGTTTGGAATCTGGTCCCAGTTTCAGTCGAGTCACATCATGCAAACACAGAGCCAATTAAAAGTGAAAAGTAAATAAGGCACAGACAGACCAGAGATGCAGCCTGTTAAAACTTGTTTTCTATCCCACAATACACAAGCTGTGTATTTCATACATGTTACAGGTGACATCTCGCTCCTGTGGTAAAAGTTCGGCTGGTTTAATCACCCTGTGGTTGCAGACCCCTCGGGCACATTCAAGTCAGTGTGGGAACATGTTGGTTACACCTGTCCTGACATCAGCTGCAGGAGGTGAAGGACGTTAAGTTCATGATCAAGTTCATCAGTTCTAACAGCTCTGCTTCTTCTTTCCTCAGTTTCTAAAGACAGTGAAACGTCCAGGATGGTCTTCCTGTGTCTGTCTCTGCTCTCTGCTGCTGCTTTTCTACAAGCAGTGTCTCAGCAGATGAAGGTATTTTTATATAGAAAAATAAATTTACTGAATACTTTTAATACATTATATAGTTTTTTGTTTTAAAGGAATCACATCATTTCTCTTTTTTCTCATCCAGCAGTGTCACTGAAGTGCAGTGAAGCAGTGGAAGTTGCAGCTGGAGGAACTGTGACACTGACCTGCTCTATACATTATCAGGATGTGGAAGGCTGTAAAGTCTACATTCTGCCTGGCATAACACAAACAGCAGCATTATACATGTGGCAGTGGTTCAGGAGAAATACATCTGTGATTCAGACCATCAGACTTATGTGTCTCTGATCATCTCTAATGTCATGAAGGAGGAAAATTACACAGCTGCAGTGATGACAGACTGTGGTACAGCTTTATCATCTCCTATCAACGTACAAGTTAAACACTCCGGTAACACCCATCCTGGTGAGTAGCTTTTAGGGTCTTAGAGTCTTGTAAATGTGTGTGAACATGTGTGTGTGCCTCATTATCATCACTTTCTCTACGTGTAAAGTCTTGATTGTTTTTATTCAGCAGGTCATGAAATGTGTGTTTTTGTCTTACCAGGTAAAAGTCTGGACCCTGAGCTGGACCCTGAGCTGGACCCTGAGCTGTGATGGACTCCATGATTCCCATCATATGGAGCGTTTGTGTCGTCATCATTGTTGTCAGCATCTTGTGTTTCCTGTTTGGGACTGACAGAGGAAGAGAGATCATCAAGGGGGAAAGGAATCAACGATTCTTAAGTGACACAGACTCTAAACTGACTTTTAATCTCTGAGGTCTTTGTACAGACTGAGCCATGTGAATGTAATGATTTGTATTTGTACATATTGATCAGTGTAAATCTGATGATTTGATCAGCGGGTCACAGAGGTCTGATAAACTCACTTCTGTCTCACTCTAACTTCTGTCCTTCAGCACCAGCAGATTTACTCCACACAGCTCCCTCTGGAGTCAGCTGTCATCACTGCAGAGGAACTCTCCCAGACTGTAATCAGACTGATGTGTGGAGTTCCTCTTTAAGTCTGAAAAAATCCCATGAAGTCAGTGTGGGTTCACAGAGTTCAAACAATGAGAATGTAACAGCTGTTCCTCTGAATCAGGCAGGGAAGTCTTTATCTAAGGACGGCTGCACTGATTTTTTTAATGTGGACCTTATTACTGTACAGCACAAAGCCGTTCACGTCATGTAATTAATTCCAGAATAAGCAGGAGTGAGGAGTGAATGTGACGTGCTGTGAAAGGAGAGACTGATGTAACATGATGCACAGACTTTATGTGTCACTTGTTAACTCAGCTACTGTACATGAAACAGAAATGAGTGATGGAACATCTTTTCAAATAAACTCCTGTCAGTGACAAGCACTTCCTCATCTTTGATGTAATGCACAGCACACACTCACCCACACACAGTAACGAGACCCGGAGCCACATTTCCTCTGTACACCACACGGCTCTTTTTAAGCACTGCCGTGACAGTTAGTCTGTCAGTCAGGCTGCTGCGTCTGTGCTAGCCTCCCTGCAGCCCATCTCGCGGGATGGAAGCCCGTTGGTGGAGCTGTGTGTTGGGATTACTCTGCATGCCTGCTGAGGTTTTACTGCACACCTGGACAGGTGAGTGTGTGTGTGTGTGTGAGAGAGAGAGAGAGAGAGAGAGAGAGAGAAAGAGAGAGAGAGAGAGAGAATGGATGCTTTTGGCTTTAAGATCCAGAAAATGAAGAAGTCTTGATTAGTCTGAGTCATCTTTTCCTGTTTGTGGAGCCCATCATGTCAAATTAATGAAACTAAAAGTTCTCCTGCAGAAAAAATACCCTGTGACTGATACATTAGCATTTTAATGTTGCAGGTGGAGCCAGGTTTATCTTCTGGGGATTTAAAGCATTTCACGTAATTCATTTTTAAATGCAAAATCTTAATCTTATTTTAACTAGAAACTAATGATTACGGTTGTCACATAAATCTAGTAAAATAAAATGTGCATTTCCAACTGAAATGTAGTAGAGTAGAAGTAGAAAGGAGCATAAAATGTAAATAAGGTACTGTAAAGCTCCACTTGAGTATCTGTGTTTATTTACGTCCCTTTAACACTGGTGCTTGAATTGTTGTTTCTGGTGTTTCCTGATATGAAACCTGTGAATACTAATCTATATAAATGGTTTTATAATCATTTATATAGGTGAGGTGAGTCAGTCAGTAACGATCAGTCTCTCCCTGCAGTTTCTCAAAACCCGGTCTATCTCCGTCAAGAGAGTGAACTCATCTGTTGACATCACATGCTCCACATCCTTGTCGAACCCGATGGGGCTGTACCTGAAGAGGCGTTTCCAAGGCGAAGACGTCGTGTTCCTCTCCTTGGACAAAGGACAAGTCACCAAGGATACTACCGATCCAAAGTTCACAGGTCGAATTCAGGTGACTCCGGAGGAGGTCGGGGCGGACAGGGGTTCACCCTGCAGCTGTCTCTGCTGGGGCCGGACGACACAGACTTGTATTACTGCACCTGGACTCACTTCAAATTACAGACGTCGACTCGAGAAGCTCAGTCCAGTAATGGCACCATTATCGTTGTGAGAGGTGAAGGGACTCTGAGTTCACACATGCACAAACACTGATTTTTAATTTAATCCTCGACTAACCTTCCCTCTGACTCTGCCTCACAGAGATGGATCTCCAGCAGACACAGTGCGAGAGCCACATTGTTGACCTCATCTTGATCTTCCTCTGTGTGACAGCATTCACGTTCATGCTGCTCCTCTTCATTGGAGTTCTGATTTTTCGATGCAGACGAGTGAGTATGAAGCAGACTTACTCTCATGACGAGCACGAGCAGAGACAAAGAGAACCGCCGTGTTCACACTCCTGTTTCCTCTGTGTTTTCACAGTTTAAGAAGCGCTTCAGGCCTGCCAGAGTTGTAACAGCCTCCGGACCAAACAGCCCACAGCACATCTGCCCTCAGCACGGGATTCAGCATCGTCCCTACATGATCACATCTTTACAAACCACAGACTTCAGGGGCATTCTGTAAATGCTACGAGTTTGGTTCAAAGACGGTGAATTGAAAAACTTTTACGGTGAATGTTTCCCACACAGGGTGTGTGTGACACGTGATCGAGGTGTCTTTTGAGTTATGAGCTCAGCCCATAAAAGACAGCTCACTTCTTCTTCTGCTTCTCATTTCCTTTTATACACAAATTTGTGTTTTGTTTGCAGAAAAGTGATTCAGCTACCACATCCTGGTTGATGTGGGGCGCAAAGATGTGACGAGCGTGAGTGGTGGTGTTGTTAAAAAAAACTGTAAAGCAAGCATTTTTCTATTCCATAATGTGCAACACGTTTTCTTGACCTTTTGTTTTGCAGCTTACTTGATGTATTTGTTTGTTTTGAACTTTGAAACAGATGTGACGCATCGTTTCCTGCCTGGCTTCATATGTGCATTAAACCTGTGTCTTTTCCAGTTGTGCTGTTCCTTTGAAGCTTCGACTAAAGAGTCACTACTTAATCCTAATCCTGGAGGAGGGAGTGAAATCCACCTCAGTGTCTTATTTTTTAATATCCAGGGGTAAAATGTTAATCTTAGTGTTTAGACTTTAACTTGTCCTTGCAGGGTATTTGAAAAAAAGATTTGATGGGGTGTGCATGTCCTCCACACAACCTAGATAACTGAACCTACTTCTGCTCTCAGATGATGTCTTAAATAGATGGCCATATTTATGACTCACAGGCCTACTTTAAGTAAAACAGGAAATAACCTGCAGACCTGTTTGTGCAGCAGGTTTTCAGTCACCAGGTTACAGCAGTACATCTCTGTGCAAAACAATAATTAGTTGTCCTAAAAAGCCTTTTTTTTTTTTTTTTTTTTTACAGAGATCTTTTAAATTCAGGGCAGGCACCGGTGTTATTTTATCTTTCTATCCATGTTCATGTTCAGCAGTCTGACTCTATGGGTCTAAGACAAAATGTTAAATGACTGGTAACAGAAAAAATAAAAGTAGCTTCTACAAATAAAAGCACTTCCAACAGCACAGGCTTAATATGTTATGCTCTGATTTCACTGAGAAACTTTACTATACAAGCACAAATGTCGCTTGTTGTCACACACAAAAACAACCTAGCATTATACTTACAGTAGCAGAAGCTTGGTTTTCAGTGGTAAAACTCGTGGAAAAGCGCTGAACAGTTTATGCACTAAAACAGGCTAAAACAAGCTACATTGCTCCTGTGGAACCTACGAACGGAAGAGTCGGTTTTCAACGGACTTTTGAGGGTGTAACACAGGGTG
>NW_026117208.1:0-21561 GCF_001640805.2 Lates calcarifer | reverse complement strand
CACTAAGCGTACGACTCAGTAACCGCATCAGGGCTTTGAGCAACTTGTACCCTATCGATAAAGGAATGTGAGAAAAGCAAGGGACTCCCCTGGAAAAAACACCCCCCAAACTCTATAGTTACATTGCACGTTTCCAGAGAATGTGCACCGTACCTGGAGGTAATGCAATACCGGGTCGATGCGTGGAGTGGAAGGAGCAAGCCCCCGTTCCGGCTCCCTGATCCAAAAATCAATTTAATATATGGTCCCGGTAGGGGACGTATCAGATATTAAACTGATAAGAACAGATACTACACTTGATCTTAGCCAAAAGGCCGAGAAGCGATGAGTCCAAAGCGTTTCGTGTTCCGTCCAAGCTCTTGGCACGATCCTCTCTTGTCACGGTGCCCTGTTTTCAAGCCAGCCTAACAATGGCTGCTGCTTAGCACCCCACCCAGTCTCCCCACTTTGCACCCCTGGTTCTTAGCGGAGACAGCCGTTTGACTTTTCACACACTCAAAGGGCTCAGCCTTACGGCCAAACCTACCAAAAATAGCTTAAACTCGTTGGCGTTCCTCTCCACGGAAGTCTTTAGTAAAAGGCGAAAGACTTGTGCGTTATGAAGAGAAACCAGAGTCAGTACGGCCTTCGCCTTGAGGGCAGCCGAGAACCCCAGTCGTCCCAGCCACCACCGTCACGGTAGGCCTCTCTTGCGCTGCCGCGTTCCAAATCCCAGATCGCACCCGTCAGCTACCCTGCCCCGTACTGTCACATGCGCTATCCAATGGGGTTTGCGGAGGGTTAGGCTTAGGCGGAAAGCCCGCCTTTGGGGGCGGGCGGGGGCTGGGGCATGTGTGCTTGTAACATACAGAAACGCCACCAATCGTCACGGCCCGACAACAGCACCGACTCTGCAGTCGTAAAACTGGCATAGTTGGCAGCACGCTTTCACGCTTACGAGTAAAAGAAGCTACCGGGACACCTTGTTTTCCTTTGACGTAGCGGTCAGGGGAGAGCGCGAACGCAGTCCCCACTACCAGAAATTATGCAGTCGAGACTCCCACATTTGGGGAATTCGCAGGGGTCAGCGCAACCGGAGTGCAATGGCTGAGCCTCGCCCTGGGTGAACCACCTTCTTGATCATGGTATCTCCCCTGCCAGGTAAGTATGAGTTGGAGTTGTCAGAGACGGTGGGGTCGGTTCCAGACACAGCACCCTGGCTGATGGTGGCCACACTGCACAATGCCAGAGTTCGGCGACATCAGCATTAGCTGACCCTCATCTGAGGCTTGTCCCCGAGGCGTTGCAAGCACTATACTGCAGTTTGACAAAGTTGCGCGGTGCACAAACTTTGCTGGTTTTATTGACTTTTCTCACCGGTCGGAGCTCGGCCCAGACAAACTGGAATGTGCCTGTTTTTTTCAAAAAACAGTAATGCATAAGCCGTGTATGCTCCCGTCTCTAAAGGTCTGTTGGACACGTTATCCCTTATATAGAGAACTGCTTACTTTACCTTCTTTTCCAGCTGCAAAAGAGAGACGGTACACCCTGATCAACCTCCGGGGAAGGGAAAAATCAAGAGTGCACCACTAAGCGTACGACTCAGTAACCGCATCAGGGCTTTGAGCAACTTGTACCCTATCGATAAAGGAATGTGAGAAAAGCAAGGGACTCCCCTGGAAAAAACACCCCCACAAAACTCTATAGTTACATTGCACGTTTCCAGAGAATGTGCACCGTACCTGGAGGTAATGCAATACCGGGTCGATGCGTGGAGTGGAAGGAGCAAGCCCCCGTTCCGGCTCCCTGATCCAAAAATCAATTTAATATATGGTCCCCGGGTAGGGGACGTATCAGATATTAAACTGATAAGAACAGATACTACACTTGATCTTAGCCAAAAGGCCGAGAAGCGATGAGTCCAAAGCGTTTCGTGTTCCGTCCAAGCTCTTGGCACGATCCTCTCTTGTCACGGTGCCCTGTTTTCAAGCCAGCCTAACAATGGCTGCTGCTTAGCACCCCACCCAGTCTCCCACTTTGCCCCTGGTTCTTAGCGGAGACAGCCGTTTGACTTTTCACACACTCAAAGGGCTCAGCCTTACGGCCAAACCTACCAAAAATAGCTTAAACTCGTTGGCGTTCCTCTCCCGGAAGTCTTTAGTAAAAGGCGAAAGACTTGTGCGTTATGAAGAGAAACCAGAGTCAGTACGGCCTTCGCCTTGAGGGCAGCCGAGAACCCCAGTCGTCCCAGCCACCACCGTCACGGTAGGCCTCTCTTTGCGCCTGCCGCGTTCCAAATCCCAGATCGCACCCGTCAGCTACCCTGCCCCGTACTGTCACATGCTATCCAATGGGGTTTGCGGAGGGTTAGGCTTAGGCGGAAAGCCCCGCCTTGGGGGGCGGGGGCGGGGGCTGGGGCATGTGTGCTTGTAACATACAGAAACGCCCACCAATCGTCACGGCCCGACAACAGCACCGACTCTGCAGTCGTAAAACTGGCATAGTTGGCAGCACGCTTTCACGCTTACGAGTAAAAGAAGCTACCCGGGACACCTTGTTTTCCTTTGACGTAGCGGTCAGGGGAGAGCGCGAACGCAGTCCCCACTACCAGAAATTATGCAGTCGAGACTCCCACATTGGGGAATTCGCAGGGGTCAGCGCAACCGGAGTGCAATGGCTGAGCCTCGCCCTGGGTGAACCACCTTCTTGATCATGGTATCTCCCCTGCCAGGTAAGTATGAGTTGGAGTTGTCAGAGACGGTGGGGTCGGTTCCAGACACAGCACCCTGGCTGATGGTGGCCACACTGCACAATGCCAGAGTTCGGCGACATCAGCATTAGCTGACCCTCATCTGAGGCTTGCCGAGGCGTTGCAAGCACTATACTGCAGTTTGACAAAGTTGCGCGGTGCACAAACTTTGCTGGTTTTATTGACTTTTCTCACCGGTCGGAGCTCGGCCCAGACAAACTGGAATGTGCCTTTTTTTCAAAAAACAGTAATGCATAAGCCGTGTATGCTCCCGTCTCTAAAGGTCTGTTGGACACGTTATCCCCTTATATAGAGAGAACTGCTTACTTACCTTCTTTTCCAGCTGCAAAAGAGAGACGGTACACCCTGATCAACCTCCGGGAAGGGAAAAATCAAGAGTGCACCACTAAGCGTACGACTCAGTAACCGCATCAGGGCTTTGAGCAACTTGTACCCTATCGATAAAGGAATGTGAGAAAAGCAAGGGACTCCCCTGGAAAAAACACCCCCACAAAACTCTATAGTTACATTGCACGTTTCCAGAGAATGTGCACCGTACCTGGAGGTAATGCAATACCGGGTCGATGCGTGGAGTGGAAGGAGCAAGCCCCCGTTCCGGCTCCCTGATCCAAAAATCAATTTAATATATGGTCCCGGGTAGGGGACGTATCAGATATTAAACTGATAAGAACATACTACACTTGATCTTAGCCAAAAGGCCGAGAAGCGATGAGTCCAAAGCGTTTCGTGTTCCGTCCAAGCTCTTGGCACGATCCTTCTCACGGTGCCCTGTTTTCAAGCCAGCCTAACAATGGCTGCTGCTTAGCACCCCCACCCAGTCTCCCCACTTTGCACCCCTGGTTCTTAGCGGAGACAGCCGTTTGACTTTTCACACACTCAAAGGGCTCAGCCTTACGGCCAAACCTACCAAAAATAGCTTAAACTCGTTGGTTCCTCTCCACGGAAGTCTTTAGTAAAAGGCGAAAGACTTGTGCGTTATAGAGAAACCAGAGTCAGTACGGCCTTCGCCTTGAGGGCAGCGAGAACCCAGTCGTCCCAGCCACCACCGTCACGGTAGGCCTCTCTTTGCGCCTGCCGCGTTCCAAATCCCAGATCGCACCCGTCAGCTACCCTGCCCCGTACTGTCACATGCGCTATCCAATGGGGTTTGCGGAGGGTTAGGCTTAGGCGGAAAGCCCCGCCTTTGGGGGGGGGGCGGGGCTGGGCATGTGTGCTTGTAACATACAGAAACCCACCAATCGTCACGGCCCGACAACAGCACCGACTCTGCAGTCGTAAAACTGGCATAGTTGGCAGCACGCTTTCACGCTTACGAGTAAAAGAAGCTACCCGGGACACCTTGTTTTCCTTTGACGTAGCGGTCAGGGGAGAGCGCGAACGCAGTCCCCCACTACCAGAAATTATGCAGTCGAGACTCCCACATTTGGGGAATTCGCAGGGGTCAGCGCAACCGGAGTGCAATGGCTGAGCCTCGCCCTGGGTGAACCACCTTCTTGATCATGGTATCTCCCCTGCCAGGTAAGTATGAGTTGGAGTTGTCAGAGACGGTGGGGTCGGTTCCAGACACAGCACCCTGGCTGATGGTGGCCACACTGCACAATGCCAGAGTTCGGCGACATCAGCATTAGCTGACCCTCATCTGAGGCTTGTCCCGAGGCGTTGCAAGCACTATACTGCAGTTTGACAAAGTTGCGCGGTGCACAAACTTTGCTGGTTTATTGACTTTTCTCACCGGTCGGAGCTCGGCCCAGACAAACTGGAATGTGCCTGTTTTTTTCAAAAAACAGTAATGCATAAGCCGTGTATGCTCCCGTCTCTAAAGGTCTGTTGGACACGTTATCCCCTTATATAGAGAGAACTGCTTACTTTACCTTCTTTTCCAGCTGCAAAAGAGAGACGGTACACCCTGATCAACCTCCGGGGAAGGGAAAAATCAAGAGTGCACCACTAAGTACGACTCAGTAACCGCATCAGGGCTTTGAGCAACTTGTACCCTATCGATAAAGGAATGTGAGAAAAGCAAGGGACTCCCTGGAAAAAACACCCCCACAAAACTCTATAGTTACATTGCACGTTTCCAGAGAATGTGCACCGTACCTGGAGGTAATGCAATACCGGGTCGATGCGTGGAGTGGAAGGAGCAAGCCCCCGTTCCGGCTCCCTGATCCAAAAATCAATTTAATATATGGTCCCCGGGTAGGGGACGTATCAGATATTAAACTGATAAGAACAGATACTACACTTGATCTTAGCCAAAAGGCCGAGAAGCGATGAGTCCAAAGCGTTTCGTGTTCCGTCCAAGCTCTTGGCACGATCCTCTCTTGTCACGGTGCCCTGTTTTCAAGCCAGCCTAACAATGGCTGCTGCTTAGCACCCCCACCCAGTCTCCCCACTTTGCACCCCTGGTTCTTAGCGGAGACAGCCGTTTGACTTTTCACACACTCAAAGGGCTCAGCCTTACGGCCAAACCTACCAAAAATAGCTTAAACTCGTTGGCGTTCCTCTCCACGGAAGTCTTTAGTAAAAGGCGAAAGACTTGTGCGTTATGAAGAGAAACCAGAGTCAGTACGGCCTTCGCCTTGAGGGCAGCCGAGAACCCCAGTCGTCCCAGCCACCACCGTCACGGTAGGCCTCTCTTTGCGCCTGCCGCGTTCCAAATCCCAGATCCCGTCAGCTACCCTGCCCCGTACTGTCACATGCGCTATCCAATGGGGTTTGCGGAGGGTTAGGCTTAGGCGGAAAGCCCCGCCTTTGGGGGCGGGGGGGGGCATGTGTGCTTGTAACATACAGAAACGCCCACCAATCGTCACGGCCCGACAACAGCACCGACTCTGCAGTCGTAAAACTGGCATAGTTGGCAGCACGCTTTCACGCTTACGAGTAAAAGAAGCTACCCGGGACACCTTGTTTTCCTTTGACGTAGCGGTCAGGGGAGAGCGCGAACGCAGTCCCCCACTACCAGAAATTATGCAGTCGAGACTCCCACATTTGGGGAATTCGCAGGGGTCAGCGCAACCGGAGTGCAATGGCTGAGCCTCGCCCTGGGTGAACCACCTTCTTGATCATGGTATCTCCCCTGCCAGGTAAGTATGAGTTGGAGTTGTCAGAGACGGTGGGGTCGGTTCCAGACACAGCACCCTGGCTGATGGTGGCCACACTGCACAATGCCAGAGTTCGGCGACATCAGCATTAGCTGACCCTCATCTGAGGCTTGTCCCGAGGCGTTGCAAGCACTATACTGCAGTTTGACAAAGTTGCGCGGTGCACAAACTTTGCTGGTTTTATTGACTTTTCTCACCGGTCGGAGCTCGGCCCAGACAAACTGGAATGTGCCTGTTTTTTTTCAAAAAACAGTAATGCATAAGCCGTGTATGCTCCCGTCTCTAAAGGTCTGTTGGACACGTTATCCCTTATATAGAGAGAACTGCTTACTTTACCTTCTTTTCCAGCTGCAAAAGAGAGACGGTACCCTGATCAACCTCCGGGGAAGGGAAAAATCAAGAGTGCACCACTAAGCGTACGACTCAGTAACCGCATCAGGGCTTTGAGCAACTTGTACCCTATCGATAAAGGAATGTGAGAAAAGCAAGGGACTCCCCTGGAAAAAACACCCACAAAAACTCTATAGTTACATTGCACGTTTCCAGAGAATGTGCACCGTACCTGGAGGTAATGCAATACCGGGTCGATGCGTGGAGTGGAAGGAGCAAGCCCCCGTTCCGGCTCCCTGATCCAAAAATCAATTTAATATATGGTCCCCGGTAGGGGACGTATCAGATATTAAACTGATAAGAACAGATACTACACTTGATCTTAGCCAAAAGGCCGAGAAGCGATGAGTCCAAAGCGTTTCGTGTTCCGTCCAAGCTCTTGGCACGATCCTCTCTTGTCACGGTGCCCTGTTTTCAAGCCAGCCTAACAATGGCTGCTGCTTAGCACCCCACCCAGTCTCCCCACTTTGCACCCCTGGTTCTTAGCGGAGACAGCCGTTTGACTTTTCACACACTCAAAGGGCTCAGCCTTACGGCCAAACCTACCAAAAATAGCTTAAACTCGTTGGCGTTCCTCTCCACGGAAGTCTTTAGTAAAAGGCGAAAGACTTGTGCGTTATGAAGAGAAACCAGAGTCAGTACGGCCTTCGCCTTGAGGGCAGCCGAGAACCCCAGTCGTCCCAGCCACCACCGTCACGGTAGGCCTCTCTTTGCGCCTGCCGCGTTCCAAATCCCAGATCGCACCCGTCAGCTACCCTGCCCCGTACTGTCACATGCGCTATCCAATGGGGTTTGCGGAGGGTTAGGCTTAGGCGGAAAGCCCCGCCTTTGGGGGGCGGGCGGGGGCTGGGGCATGTGTGCTTGTAACATACAGAAACGCCCACCAATCGTCACGGCCCGACAACAGCACCGACTCTGCAGTCGTAAAACTGGCATAGTTGGCAGCACGCTTTCACGCTTACGAGTAAAAGAAGCTACCCGGGACACCTTGTTTTCCTTTGACGTAGCGGTCAGGGAGAGCGCGAACGCAGTCCCCCACTACCAGAAATTATGCAGTCGAGACTCCCACATTTGGGGAATTCGCAGGGGTCAGCGCAACCGGAGTGCAATGGCTGAGCCTCGCCCTGGGTGAACCACCTTCTTGATCATGGTATCTCCCCTGCCAGGTAAGTATGAGTTGGAGTTGTCAGAGACGGTGGGGTCGGTTCCAGACACAGCACCCTGGCTGATGGTGGCCACACTGCACAATGCCAGAGTTCGGCGACCTTCTTGATCATGGTATCTCCCCTGCCAGGTAAGTATGAGTTGGAGTTGTCAGAGACGGTGGGGTCGGTTCCAGACACAGCACCCTGGCTGATGGTGGCCACACTGCACAATGCCAGAGTTCGGCGACATCAGCATTAGCTGACCCTCATCTGAGGCTTGTCCCGAGGCGTTGCAAGCACTATACTGCAGTTTGACAAAGTTGCGCGGTGCACAAACTTTGCTGGTTTTATTGACTTTTCTCACCGGTCGGAGCTCGGCCCAGACAAACTGGAATGTGCCTGTTTTTTTTCAAAAAACAGTAATGCATAAGCCGTGTATGCTCCCGTCTCTAAAGGTCTGTTGGACACGTTATCCCCTTATATAGAGAGAACTGCTTACTTTACCTTCTTTTCCAGCTGCAAAAGAGAGACGGTACACCCTGATCAACCTCCGGGGAAGGGAAAAATCAAGAGTGCACCACTAAGCGTACGACTCAGTAACCGCATCAGGGCTTTGAGCAACTTGTACCCTATCGATAAAGGAATGTGAGAAAAGCAAGGGACTCCCCTGGAAAAAACACCCCCACAAAACTCTATAGTTACATTGCACGTTTCCAGAGAATGTGCACCGTACCTGGAGGTAATGCAATACCGGGTCGATGCGTGGAGTGGAAGGAGCAAGCCCCCGTTCCGGCTCCCTGATCCAAAAATCAATTTAATATATGGTCCCCGGGTAGGGGACGTATCAGATATTAAACTGATAAGAACAGATACTACACTTGATCTTAGCCAAAAGGCCGAGAAGCGATGAGTCCAAAGCGTTTCGTGTTCCGTCCAAGCTCTTGGCACGATCCTCTCTTGTCACGGTGCCCTGTTTTCAAGCCAGCCTAACAATGGCTGCTGCTTAGCACCCCCACCCAGTCTCCCCACTTTGCACCCCTGGTTCTTAGCGGAGACAGCCGTTTGACTTTTCACACACTCAAAGGGCTCAGCCTTACGGCCCAAACCTACCAAAAATAGCTTAAACTCGTTGGCGTTCCTCTCCACGGAAGTCTTTAGTAAAAGGCGAAAGACTTGTGCGTTATGAAGAGAAACCAGAGTCAGTACGGCCTTCGCCTTGAGGGCAAGCCGAGAACCCCAGTCGTCCCAGCCACCACCGTCACGGTAGGCCTCTCTTTGCGCCTGCCGCGTTCCAAATCCCAGATCGCACCCGTCAGCTACCCTGCCCCGTACTGTCACATGCGCTATCCAATGGGGTTTGCGGAGGGTTAGCTAGGCGGAAAGCCCCGCCTTTGGGGGCGGGGGCGGGCGGGGCATGTGTGCTTGTAACATACAGAAACGCCCACCAATCGTCACGGCCCGACAACAGCACCGACTCTGCAGTCGTAAAACTGGCATAGTTGGCAGCACGCTTTCACGCTTACGAGTAAAAGAAGCTACCCGGGACACCTTGTTTTCCTTTGACGTAGCGGTCAGGGGAGAGCGCGAACGCAGTCCCCCACTACCAGAAATTATGCAGTCGAGACTCCCACATTTGGGGAATTCGCAGGGGTCAGCGCAACCGGAGTGCAATGGCTGAGCCTCGCCCTGGGTGAACCACCTTCTTGATCATGGTATCTCCCTGCCAGGTAAGTATGAGTTGGAGTTGTCAGAGACGGTGGGGTCGGTTCCAGACACAGCACCCTGGCTGATGGTGGCCACACTGCACAATGCCAGAGTTCGGCGACATCAGCATTAGCTGACCCTCATCTGAGGCTTGTCCCGAGGCGTTGCAAGCACTATACTGCAGTTGACAAAGTTGCGCGGTGCACAAACTTTGCTGGTTTTATTGACTTTTCTCACCGGTCGGAGCTCGGCCCAGACAAACTGGAATGTGCCTGTTTTTTTTCAAAAAACAGTAATGCATAAGCCGTGTATGCTCCCGTCTCTAAAGGTCTGTTGGACACGTTATCCCCTTATATAGAGAGAACTGCTTACTTTACCTTCTTTTCCAGCTGCAAAAGAGAGACGGTACACCCTGATCAACCTCCGGGGAAGGGAAAAATCAAGAGTGCACCACTAAGCGTACGACTCAGTAACCGCATCAGGGCTTTGAGCAACTTGTACCCTATCGATAAAGGAATGTGAGAAAAGCAAGGGACTCCCCTGGAAAAAACACCCCCCACAAAACTCTATAGTTACATTGCACGTTTCCAGAGAATGTGCACCGTACCTGGAGGTAATGCAATACCGGGTCGATGCGTGGAGTGGAAGGAGCAAGCCCCCGTTCCGGCTCCCTGATCCAAAAAATCAATTTAATATATGGTCCCCGGGTAGGGGACGTATCAGATATTAAACTGATAAGAACAGATACTACACTTGATCTTAGCCAAAAGGCCGAGAAGCGATGAGTCCAAAGCGTTTCGTGTTCCGTCCAAGCTCTTGGCACGATCCTCTCTTGTCACGGTGCCCTGTTTTCAAGCCAGCCTAACAATGGCTGCTGCTTAGCACCCCCACCCAGTCTCCCCACTTTGCACCCCTGGTTTCTTAGCGGAGACAGCCGTTTGACTTTTCACACACTCAAAGGGCTCAGCCTTACGGCCAAACCTACCAAAAATAGCTTAAACTCGTTGGCGTTCCTCTCCACGGAAGTCTTTAGTAAAAGGCGAAAGACTTGTGCGTTATGAAGAGAAACCAGAGTCAGTACGGCCTTCGCCTTGAGGGCAGCCGAGAACCCCAGTCGTCCCAGCCACCACCGTCACGGTAGGCCTCTCTTTGCGCCTGCCGCGTTCCAAATCCCAGATCGCACCCGTCAGCTACCCTGCCCCG
This sequence comes from Lates calcarifer, assembly GCF_001640805.2. NCBI lineage: Eukaryota > Metazoa > Chordata > Actinopteri > Centropomidae > Lates > Lates calcarifer. Next base: position 11,269 of record NW_026117208.1, on the reverse strand, counting down.
TACTGTCACATGCGCTATCCAATGGGGTTTGCGGAGGGTTAGGCTTTAGGCGGAAAGCCCCGCCTTTGGGGGGCGGGGGCGGGGGCTGGGGCATGTGTGCTTGTAACATACAGAAACGCCCACCAATCGTCACGGCCCGACAACAGCACCGACTCTGCAGTCGTAAAACTGGCATAGTTGGCAGCACGCTTTCACGCTTACGAGTAAAAGAAGCTACCCGGGACACCTTGTTTTCCTTTGACGTAGCGGTCAGGGGAGAGCGCGAACGCAGTCCCCCACTACCAGAAATTATGCAGTCGAGACTCCCACATTTGGGGAATTCGCAGGGGTCAGCGCAACCGGAGTGCAATGGCTGAGCCTCGCCCTGGGTGAACCACCTTCTTGATCATGGTATCTCCCCTGCCAGGTAAGTATGAGTTGGAGTTGTCAGAGACGGTGGGGTCGGTTCCAGACACAGCACCCTGGCTGATGGTGGCCACACTGCACAATGCCAGAGTTCGGCGACATCAGCATTAGCTGACCCTCATCTGAGGCTTGTCCCCGAGGCGTTGCAAGCACTATACTGCAGTTTGACAAAGTTGCGCGGTGCACAAACTTTGCTGGTTTTATTGACTTTTCTCACCGGTCGGAGCTCGGCCCAGACAAACTGGAATGTGCCTGTTTTTTTTCAAAAAACAGTAATGCATAAGCCGTGTATGCTCCCGTCTCTAAAGGTCTGTTGGACACGTTATCCCCTTATATAGAGAGAACTGCTTACTTTACCTTCTTTTCCAGCTGCAAAAGAGAGACGGTACACCCTGATCAACCTCCGGGGAAGGGAAAAATCAAGAGTGCACCACTAAGCGTACGACTCAGTAACCGCATCAGGGCTTTGAGCAACTTGTACCCTATCGATAAAGGAATGTGAGAAAAGCAAGGGACTCCCCTGGAAAAAACACCCCCACAAAACTCTATAGTTACATTGCACGTTTCCAGAGAATGTGCACCGTACCTGGAGGTAATGCAATACCGGGTCGATGCGTGGAGTGGAAGGAGCAAGCCCCCGTTCCGGCTCCCTGATCCAAAAATCAATTTAATATATGGTCCCCGGGTAGGGGACGTATCAGATATTAAACTGATAAGAACAGATACTACACTTGATCTTAGCCAAAAGGCCGAGAAGCGATGAGTCCAAAGCGTTTCGTGTTCCGTCCAAGCTCTTGGCACGATCCTCTCTTGTCACGGTGCCCTGTTTTCAAGCCAGCCTAACAATGGCTGCTGCTTAGCACCCCCACCCAGTCTCCCCACTTTGCACCCCTGGTTCTTAGCGGAGACAGCCGTTTGACTTTTCACACACTCAAAGGGCTCAGCCTTACGGCCAAACCTACCAAAAATAGCTTAAACTCGTTGGCGTTCCTCTCCACGGAAGTCTTTAGTAAAAGGCGAAAGACTTGTGCGTTATGAAGAGAAACCAGAGTCAGTACGGCCTTCGCCTTGAGGGCAGCCGAGAACCCCAGTCGTCCCAGCCACCACCGTCACGGTAGGCCTCTCTTTGCGCCTGCCGCGTTCCAAATCCCAGATCGCACCCGTCAGCTACCCTGCCCCGTACTGTCACATGCGCTATCCAATGGGGTTTGCGGAGGGTTAGGCTTAGGCGGAAAGCCCCGCCTTTGGGGGGCGGGGGCGGGGCTGGGGCATGTGTGCTTGTAACATACAGAAACGCCCACCAATCGTCACGGCCCGACAACAGCACCGACTCTGCAGTCGTAAAACTGGCATAGTTGGCAGCACGCTTTCACGCTTACGAGTAAAAGAAGCTACCCGGGACACCTTGTTTTCCTTTGACGTAGCGGTCAGGGGAGAGCGCGAACGCAGTCCCCCACTACCAGAAATTATGCAGTCGAGACTCCCACATTTGGGGAATTCGCAGGGGTCAGCGCAACCGGAGTGCAATGGCTGAGCCTCGCCCTGGGTGAACCACCTTCTTGATCATGGTATCTCCCCTGCCAGGTAAGTATGAGTTGGAGTTGTCAGAGACGGTGGGGTCGGTTCCAGACACAGCACCCTGGCTGATGGTGGCCACACTGCACAATGCCAGAGTTCGGCGACATCAGCATTAGCTGACCCTCATCTGAGGCTTGTCCCGAGGCGTTGCAAGCACTATACTGCAGTTTGACAAAGTTGCGCGGTGCACAAACTTTGCTGGTTTTATTGACTTTTCTCACCGGTCGGAGCTCGGCCCAGACAAACTGGAATGTGCCTGTTTTTTTTCAAAAAACAGTAATGCATAAGCCGTGTATGCTCCCGTCTCTAAAGGTCTGTTGGACACGTTATCCCCTTATATAGAGAGAACTGCTTACTTTACCTTCTTTTCCAGCTGCAAAAGAGAGACGGTACACCCTGATCAACCTCCGGGGAAGGGAAAAATCAAGAGTGCACCACTAAGCGTACGACTCAGTAACCGCATCAGGGCTTTGAGCAACTTGTACCCTATCGATAAAGGAATGTGAGAAAAGCAAGGGACTCCCCTGGAAAAAACACCCCCCACAAAACTCTATAGTTACATTGCACGTTTCCAGAGAATGTGCACCGTACCTGGAGGTAATGCAATACCGGGTCGATGCGTGGAGTGGAAGGAGCAAGCCCCCGTTCCGGCTCCCTGATCCAAAAATCAATTTAATATATGGTCCCCGGGTAGGGGACGTATCAGATATTAAACTGATAAGAACAGATACTACACTTGATCTTAGCCAAAAGGCCGAGAAGCGATGAGTCCAAAGCGTTTCGTGTTCCGTCCAAGCTCTTGGCACGATCCTCTCTTGTCACGGTGCCCTGTTTTCAAGCCAGCCTAACAATGGCTGCTGCTTAGCACCCCCACCCAGTCTCCCCACTTTGCACCCCTGGTTCTTAGCGGAGACAGCCGTTTGACTTTTCACACACTCAAAGGGCTCAGCCTTACGGCCAAACCTACCAAAAATAGCTTAAACTCGTTGGCGTTCCTCTCCACGGAAGTCTTTAGTAAAAGGCGAAAGACTTGTGCGTTATGAAGAGAAACCAGAGTCAGTACGGCCTTCGCCTTGAGGGCAGCCGAGAACCCCAGTCGTCCCAGCCACCACCGTCACGGTAGGCCTCTCTTTGCGCCTGCCGCGTTCCAAATCCCAGATCGCACCCGTCAGCTACCCTGCCCCGTACTGTCACATGCGCTATCCAATGGGGTTTGCGGAGGGTTAGGCTTAGGCGGAAAGCCCCGCCTTTGGGGGGCGGGGGCGGGGGCTGGGGCATGTGTGCTTGTAACATACAGAAACGCCCACCAATCGTCACGGCCCGACAACAGCACCGACTCTGCAGTCGTAAAACTGGCATAGTTGGCAGCACGCTTTCACGCTTACGAGTAAAAGAAGCTACCCGGGACACCTTGTTTTCCTTTGACGTAGCGGTCAGGGGAGAGCGCGAACGCAGTCCCCCACTACCAGAAATTATGCAGTCGAGACTCCCACATTTGGGGAATTCGCAGGGGTCAGCGCAACCGGAGTGCAATGGCTGAGCCTCGCCCTGGGTGAACCACCTTCTTGATCATGGTATCTCCCCTGCCAGGTAAGTATGAGTTGGAGTTGTCAGAGACGGTGGGGTCGGTTCCAGACACAGCACCCTGGCTGATGGTGGCCACACTGCACAATGCCAGAGTTCGGCGACATCAGCATTAGCTGACCCTCATCTGAGGCTTGTCCCCGAGGCGTTGCAAGCACTATACTGCAGTTTGACAAAGTTGCGCGGTGCACAAACTTTGCTGGTTTTATTGACTTTTCTCACCGGTCGGAGCTCGGCCCAGACAAACTGGAATGTGCCTGTTTTTTTTCAAAAAACAGTAATGCATAAGCCGTGTATGCTCCCGTCTCTAAAGGTCTGTTGGACACGTTATCCCCTTATATAGAGAGAACTGCTTACTTTACCTTCTTTTCCAGCTGCAAAAGAGAGACGGTACACCCTGATCAACCTCCGGGGAAGGGAAAAATCAAGAGTGCACCACTAAGCGTACGACTCAGTAACCGCATCAGGGCTTTGAGCAACTTGTACCCTATCGATAAAGGAATGTGAGAAAAGCAAGGGACTCCCCTGGAAAAAACACCCCCCACAAAACTCTATAGTTACATTGCACGTTTCCAGAGAATGTGCACCGTACCTGGAGGTAATGCAATACCGGGTCGATGCGTGGAGTGGAAGGAGCAAGCCCCCGTTCCGGCTCCCTGATCCAAAAATCAATTTAATATATGGTCCCCGGGTAGGGGACGTATCAGATATTAAACTGATAAGAACAGATACTACACTTGATCTTAGCCAAAAGGCCGAGAAGCGATGAGTCCAAAGCGTTTCGTGTTCCGTCCAAGCTCTTGGCACGATCCTCTCTTGTCACGGTGCCCTGTTTTCAAGCCAGCCTAACAATGGCTGCTGCTTAGCACCCCCACCCAGTCTCCCCACTTTGCACCCCTGGTTCTTAGCGGAGACAGCCGTTTGACTTTTCACACACTCAAAGGGCTCAGCCTTACGGCCAAACCTACCAAAAATAGCTTAAACTCGTTGGCGTTCCTCTCCACGGAAGTCTTTAGTAAAAGGCGAAAGACTTGTGCGTTATGAAGAGAAACCAGAGTCAGTACGGCCTTCGCCTTGAGGGCAGCCGAGAACCCCAGTCGTCCCAGCCACCACCGTCACGGTAGGCCTCTCTTTGCGCCTGCCGCGTTCCAAATCCCAGATCGCACCCGTCAGCTACCCTGCCCCGTACTGTCACATGCGCTATCCAATGGGGTTTGCGGAGGGTTAGGCTTAGGCGGAAAGCCCCGCCTTTGGGGGGCGGGGGCTGGGGGCATGTGTGCTTGTAACATACAGAAACGCCCACCAATCGTCACGGCCCGACAACAGCACCGACTCTGCAGTCGTAAAACTGGCATAGTTGGCAGCACGCTTTCACGCTTACGAGTAAAAGAAGCTACCCGGGACACCTTGTTTTCCTTTGACGTAGCGGTCAGGGGAGAGCGCGAACGCAGTCCCCCACTACCAGAAATTATGCAGTCGAGACTCCCACATTTGGGGAATTCGCAGGGGTCAGCGCAACCGGAGTGCAATGGCTGAGCCTCGCCCTGGGTGAACCACCTTCTTGATCATGGTATCTCCCCTGCCAGGTAAGTATGAGTTGGAGTTGTCAGAGACGGTGGGGTCGGTTCCAGACACAGCACCCTGGCTGATGGTGGCCACACTGCACAATGCCAGAGTTCGGCGACATCAGCATTAGCTGACCCTCATCTGAGGCTTGTCCCCGAGGCGTTGCAAGCACTATACTGCAGTTTGACAAAGTTGCGCGGTGCACAAACTTTGCTGGTTTTATTGACTTTTCTCACCGGTCGGAGCTCGGCCCAGACAAACTGGAATGTGCCTGTTTTTTTTCAAAAAACAGTAATGCATAAGCCGTGTATGCTCCCGTCTCTAAAGGTCTGTTGGACACGTTATCCCCTTATATAGAGAGAACTGCTTACTTTACCTTCTTTTCCAGCTGCAAAAGAGAGACGGTACACCCTGATCAACCTCCGGGGAAGGGAAAAATCAAGAGTGCACCACTAAGCGTACGACTCAGTAACCGCATCAGGGCTTTGAGCAACTTGTACCCTATCGATAAAGGAATGTGAGAAAAGCAAGGGACTCCCCTGGAAAAAACACCCCCCACAAAACTCTATAGTTACATTGCACGTTTCCAGAGAATGTGCACCGTACCTGGAGGTAATGCAATACCGGGTCGATGCGTGGAGTGGAAGGAGCAAGCCCCCGTTCCGGCTCCCTGATCCAAAAATCAATTTAATATATGGTCCCCGGGTAGGGGACGTATCAGATATTAAACTGATAAGAACAGATACTACACTTGATCTTAGCCAAAAGGCCGAGAAGCGATGAGTCCAAAGCGTTTCGTGTTCCGTCCAAGCTCTTGGCACGATCCTCTCTTGTCACGGTGCCCTGTTTTCAAGCCAGCCTAACAATGGCTGCTGCTTAGCACCCCCACCCAGTCTCCCCACTTTGCACCCCTGGTTCTTAGCGGAGACAGCCGTTTGACTTTTCACACACTCAAAGGGCTCAGCCTTACGGCCAAACCTACCAAAAATAGCTTAAACTCGTTGGCGTTCCTCTCCACGGAAGTCTTTAGTAAAAGGCGAAAGACTTGTGCGTTATGAAGAGAAACCAGAGTCAGTACGGCCTTCGCCTTGAGGGCAGCCGAGAACCCCAGTCGTCCCAGCCACCACCGTCACGGTAGGCCTCTCTTTGCGCCTGCCGCGTTCCAAATCCCAGATCGCACCCGTCAGCTACCCTGCCCCGTACTGTCACATGCGCTATCCAATGGGGTTTGCGGAGGGTTAGGCTTAGGCGGAAAGCCCCGCCTTTGGGGGCGGGGGCGGGGGCTGGGGCATGTGTGCTTGTAACATACAGAAACGCCCACCAATCGTCACGGCCCGACAACAGCACCGACTCTGCAGTCGTAAAACTGGCATAGTTGGCAGCACGCTTTCACGCTTACGAGTAAAAGAAGCTACCCGGGACACCTTGTTTTCCTTTGACGTAGCGGTCAGGGGAGAGCGCGAACGCAGTCCCCCACTACCAGAAATTATGCAGTCGAGACTCCCACATTTGGGGAATTCGCAGGGGTCAGCGCAACCGGAGTGCAATGGCTGAGCCTCGCCCTGGGTGAACCACCTTCTTGATCATGGTATCTCCCCTGCCAGGTAAGTATGAGTTGGAGTTGTCAGAGACGGTGGGGTCGGTTCCAGACACAGCACCCTGGCTGATGGTGGCCACACTGCACAATGCCAGAGTTCGGCGACATCAGCATTAGCTGACCCTCATCTGAGGCTTGTCCCCGAGGCGTTGCAAGCACTATACTGCAGTTTGACAAAGTTGCGCGGTGCACAAACTTTGCTGGTTTTATTGACTTTTCTCACCGGTCGGAGCTCGGCCCAGACAAACTGGAATGTGCCTGTTTTTTTTCAAAAAACAGTAATGCATAAGCCGTGTATGCTCCCGTCTCTAAAGGTCTGTTGGACACGTTATCCCCTTATATAGAGAGAACTGCTTACTTTACCTTCTTTTCCAGCTGCAAAAGAGAGACGGTACACCCTGATCAACCTCCGGGGAAGGGAAAAATCAAGAGTGCACCACTAAGCGTACGACTCAGTAACCGCATCAGGGCTTTGAGCAACTTGTACCCTATCGATAAAGGAATGTGAGAAAAGCAAGGGACTCCCCTGGAAAAAACACCCCCCACAAAACTCTATAGTTACATTGCACGTTTCCAGAGAATGTGCACCGTACCTGGAGGTAATGCAATACCGGGTCGATGCGTGGAGTGGAAGGAGCAAGCCCCCGTTCCGGCTCCCTGATCCAAAAATCAATTTAATATATGGTCCCCGGGTAGGGGACGTATCAGATATTAAACTGATAAGAACAGATACTACACTTGATCTTAGCCAAAAGGCCGAGAAGCGATGAGTCCAAAGCGTTTCGTGTTCCGTCCAAGCTCTTGGCACGATCCTCTCTTGTCACGGTGCCCTGTTTTCAAGCCAGCCTAACAATGGCTGCTGCTTAGCACCCCCACCCAGTCTCCCCACTTTGCACCCCTGGTTCTTAGCGGAGACAGCCGTTTGACTTTTCACACACTCAAAGGGCTCAGCCTTACGGCCAAACCTACCAAAAATAGCTTAAACTCGTTGGCGTTCCTCTCCACGGAAGTCTTTAGTAAAAGGCGAAAGACTTGTGCGTTATGAAGAGAAACCAGAGTCAGTACGGCCTTCGCCTTGAGGGCAGCCGAGAACCCCAGTCGTCCCAGCCACCACCGTCACGGTAGGCCTCTCTTTGCGCCTGCCGCGTTCAAATCCCAGATCGCACCCGTCAGCTACCCTGCCCCGTACTGTCACATGCGCTATCCAATGGGGTTTGCGGAGGGTTAGGCTTAGGCGGAAAGCCCGCCTTTGGGGGGCGGGGCGGGGCATGTGTGCTTGTAACATACAGAAACGCCCACCAATCGTCACGGCCCGACAACAGCACCGACTCTGCAGTCGTAAAACTGGCACAGTTGGCAGCACGCTTTCACGCTTACGAGTAAAAGAAGCTACCCGGGACACCTTGTTTTCCTTTGACGTAGCGGTCAGGGGAGAGCGCGAACGCAGTCCCCCACTACCAGAAATTATGCAGTCGAGACTCCCACATTTGGGGAATTCGCAGGGGTCAGCGCAACCGGAGTGCAATGGCTGAGCCTCGCCCTGGGTGAACCACCTTCTTGATCATGGTATCTCCCCTGCCAGGTAAGTATGAGTTGGAGTTGTCAGAGACGGTGGGGTCGGTTCCAGACACAGCACCCTGGCTGATGGTGGCCACACTGCACAATGCCAGAGTTCGGCGACATCAGCATTAGCTGACCCTCATCTGAGGCTTGTCCCGAGGCGTTGCAAGCACTATACTGCAGTTTGACAAAGTTGCGCGGTGCACAAACTTTGCTGGTTTTATTGACTTTTCTCACGGTCGGAGCTCGGCCCAGACAAACTGGAATGTGCCTGTTTTTTTTCAAAAAACAGTAATGCATAAGCCGTGTATGCTCCCGTCTCTAAAGGTCTGTTGGACACGTTATCCCTTATATAGAGAGAACTGCTTACTTTACCTTCTTTTCCAGCTGCAAAAGAGAGACGGTACACCCTGATCAACCTCCGGGGAAGGGAAAAATCAAGAGTGCACCACTAAGCGTACGACTCAGTAACCGCATCAGGGCTTTGAGCAACTTGTACCCTATCGATAAAGGAATGTGAGAAAAGCAAGGGACTCCCCTGGAAAAAACACCCCCCCACAAAACTCTATAGTTACATTGCACGTTTCCAGAGAAATGTGCACCGTACCTGGAGGTAATGCAATACCGGGTCGATGCGTGGAGGGAAGGAGCAAGCCCCCGTTCCGGCTCCCTGATCCAAAAATCAATTTAATATATGGTCCCCGGTAGGGGACGTATCAGATATTAAACTGATAAGAACAGATACTAACACTTGATCTTAGCCAAAAGGCCGAGAAGCGATGAGTCCAAAGCGTTTCGTGTTCCGTCCAAGCTCTTGGCACGATCCTCTCTGTCACGGTGCCCTGTTTTCAAGCCAGCCTAACAATGGCTGCTGCTTAGCACCCCCACCCAGTCTCCCCACTTTGCACCCCTGGTTCTTAGCGGAGACAGCCGTTTGACTTTTCACACACTCAAAGGGCTCAGCCTTACGGCCAAACCTACCAAAAATAGCTTAAACTCGTTGGCGTTCCTCTCCACGGAAGTCTTTAGTAAAAGGCGAAAGACTTGTGCGTTATGAAGAGAAACCAGAGTCAGTACGGCCTTCGCCTTGAGGGCAGCCGAGAACCCCAGTCGTCCCAGCCACCACCGTCACGGTAGGCCTCTCTTTGCGCCTGCCGCGTTCCAAATCCCAGATCGCACCCGTCAGCTACCCTGCCCCGTACTGTCACATGCGCTATCCAATGGGGTTTGCGGAGGGTTAGGCTTAGGCGGAAAGCCCCGCCTTTGGGGGGCGGGGGCGGGGCATGTGTGCTTGTAACATACAGAAACGCCCACCAATCGTCACGGCCCGACAACAGCACCGACTCTGCAGTCGTAAAACTGGCATAGTTGGCAGCACGCTTTCACGCTTACGAGTAAAAGAAGCTACCCGGGACACCTTGTTTTCCTTTGACGTAGCGGTCAGGGAGAGCGCGAACGCAGTCCCCCACTACCAGAAATTATGCAGTCGAGACTCCCACATTTGGGGAATTCGCAGGGGTCAGCGCAACCGGAGTGCAATGGCTGAGCCTCGCCCTGGGTGAACCACCTTCTTGATCATGGTATCTCCCCTGCCAGGTAAGTATGAGTTGGAGTTGTCAGAGACGGTGGGGTCGGTTCCAGACACAGCACCCTGGCTGATGGTGGCCACACTGCACAATGCCAGAGTTCGGCGACATCAGCATTAGCTGACCCTCATCTGAGGCTTGTCCCGAGGCGTTGCAAGCACTATACTGCAGTTTGACAAAGTTGCGCGGTGCACAAACTTTGCTGGTTTTATTGACTTTTCTCACCGTCGGAGCTCGGCCCAGACAAACTGGAATGTGCCTGTTTTTTTTCAAAAAACAGTAATGCATAAGCCGTGTATGCTCCCGTCTCTAAAGGTCTGTTGGACACGTTATCCCCTTATATAGAGAGAACTGCTTACTTTACCTTCTTTTCCAGCTGCAAAAGAGAGACGGTACACCCTGATCAACCTCCGGGGAAGGGAAAAATCAAGAGTGCACCACTAAGCGTACGACTCAGTAACCGCATCAGGGCTTTGAGCAACTTGTACCCTATCGATAAAGGAATGTGAGAAAAGCAAGGGACTCCCCTGGAAAAAAACCCCCCACAAAACTCTATAGTTACATTGCACGTTTCCAGAGAATGTGCACCGTACCTGGAGGTAATGCAATACCGGGTCGATGCGTGGAGTGGAAGGAGCAAGCCCCCGTTCCGGCTCCCTGATCCAAAAATCAATTTAATATATGGTCCCCGGGTAGGGGACGTATCAGATATTAAACTGATAAGAACAGATACTACACTTGATCTTAGCCAAAAGGCCGAGAAGCGATGAGTCCAAAGCGTTTCGTGTTCCGTCCAAGCTCTTGGCACGATCCTCTCTTGTCACGGTGCCCTGTTTTCAAGCCAGCCTAACAATGGCTGCTGCTTAGCACCCCACCCAGTCTCCCCACTTTGCACCCCTGGTTCTTAGCGGAGACAGCCGTTTGACTTTTCACACACTCAAAGGGCTCAGCCTTACGGCCAAACCTACCAAAAATAGCTTAAACTCGTTGGCGTTCCTCTCCACGGAAGTCTTTAGTAAAAGGCGAAAGACTTGTGCGTTATGAAGAGAAACCAGAGTCAGTACGGCCTTCGCCTTGAGGGCAGCCGAGAACCCCAGTCGTCCCAGCCACCACCGTCACGGTAGGCCTCTCTTTGCGCCTGCCGCGTTCCAAATCCCAGATCGCACCCGTCAGCTACCCTGCCCCGTACTGTCACATGCGCTATCCAATGGGGTTTGCGGAGGGTTAGGCTTAGGCGGAAAGCCCCGCCTTTGGGGGGCGGGGGCGGGGGCTGGGGCATGTGTGCTTGTAACATACAGAAACGCCCACCAATCGTCACGGCCCGACAACAGCACCGACTCTGCAGTCGTAAAACTGGCATAGTTGGCAGCACGCTTTCACGCTTACGAGTAAA